>NW_007930881.1:0-145497 GCF_000280675.1 Beauveria bassiana ARSEF 2860
AGAGTATAAGGAAATATTAGAAATATAAATATCTTATTAAATAGAAAAGCTACCTAAACTCTAAAAATACCTAGGAACCTATTAAGAACCTTAAGAACTACTTAGGTCTACTAAAGGATTTTTATTAGCTAAGATAAGGGAACTAAGCTTAGGAAAGTTACTTATACTAAACTAAGACTAGTTAAAATTAGTAAGAACCCTAAGTACTTATAGGTTATATATAACCTAATATTTATAAGAATTTAAGGTAAGAAGAATATTATCTTTTTTATCTAACTCTTATATACTTTACTTAAATAATTTATAACTCTTATTTTTAATTTAATAATAAATTTAATAGATCTTTACTAGATAGTTAACTACCTATAATAGTTATATCTAAAGCTTAATTAAATACTCTTTTACCTTTTTTTTGTTAGTATCTAGTTTCTTTTATTAAGTTATTAAATAATTTACTAAGGAATATTAGTAAGGAATTAGAAAAAGTAATATAAAAGACCTATAAGAGGATACTACTAAAACCCTATTATATAAGTAAATATAATAAATATAATATTTATATTATAACTTACTATTAATAAAATAGTACTCCTTTTTATTCTTAAAATAATATATATATAATATCTTTATATTATAACTATTTAAAATAATAAAAGCCCTTAAGGTATCTTACTTATTTAACTTTTAAGAGTAAGGCTTATCTATATAACTAGATATAATATTAGTATATAATAATATAGGAGGAAAGTTATTATATATAAGAAGGAATATAACCTAAAGGGGAAAAGTAGTCTTAAGGATAAGACTAATAAAAGAGGAGTATTATATTATAAATAAAGTAATATAAGGTAACTAGGGAAGTAACCTAAACTAAAGGCTAAGTAAGAACCTACGCTTTACCTAATTAGGATAGATAGTTATATAGCTATATAGGATTATAGGCGTACTATAATTTAGTAAACTATAAGGGATATAGACTTAGTATAAGCTAGTAATCTAAGGCCTATAGTAAAGAGATAGATAGGTACTTAAGGAGGAGGTATTCTTATAGCTAGGTAGTCTAGATCTTTATTAATTAATCTAAGTAATACTAAGTAATTAGTTTTAAGAGTTCTACTCTTAATAAGACCTTACGTAAAGATACTACTTATTACTACCTTATAGTATTTTAACCTAACTTACTACCTAAGAAATAGATAACTATAGATTAGGAATAAGCTATCGTTATAACTAGTAAGGAAGAGGATTTTAATTAGTTATAAATATTTTTTTTTAGTATTAGTAAATTATTAATAGTTAAAGGGTAATAGGTTAGTAGAGGTGTGTTACTTACTTATCTATGCTGCTTACTTATTAACTACGTTAGTAGCTTTTATAGCTATTAATAATAAGAAGTCTTTACTTAAAGGGTCTTATTAGCTTTATCTTAAAGATAAAGATTATCTTAAGCTAGTAAATAGTAATAAAATTATTTATCTAGCTTCTTATAATAGCCTAAAAATACTAGTTTTAGAAGGGTTTTAATTTATTAGGAAACTATTATTATTAAATATTCTTTTTATTAAAAAGTACTAGTAAATTTAGCTTTTTCCTTATAACTAAGATATACTTAAAAATTATACTCTAATAATACTAGCTAGACTATCTCTTTAAGGTAATTTACTTTTATAATAATTCTAGTACTAGGCTATTCTCTTAAAGCCTTATTATAAGTTTTATTTTATTTATATTATATTAGTTATAAAGAGAGATATTATTAATTTATTTAATAATAAGAAGCTTAAAGAAACTCTAGATAATATAAGTTAAAGCTTTATTTAAATATTTAAAATTAAGGTACTTACCTTTAAGGGTCTTAATCTCTAGGTTATATTTTAAAAAGCCTTATAACTAGTTCTTTCTAATACTATAATTATTACTATTATATTAGTAAAGACTTAATATAATCTTCTAGACTTACTTATAAATAAGGAGATTACTAAGATAATCTTAAATTAAGATCTAAGAGACTAGATATAATTCTTATATTATTAGAAGCTATTATATTAACTTAAATATCTCTTTTTATAGTACTTTATTATTTATTTAATACTAAATTATTACCTATAAGATTAACTAGTAAGCTACTACCTTTTATATACTTATATTACTAATTATACCTTATATAGTATTTTAAAGGTCTTATTCTATATATTAACTTATAATAATATAGTGGTAAAAAAAAATAATAATAGGATTTATTTTACGTAAGAAAACACGCTACTAGTAATGAAGGTTTGTCGGTGTTAAGGGCAAGGTTAGGTGGCCTAAATGTGGGTGTGGCCCACAAGTGGGTAGTCGACGTTATGCGAAACCACGCACCACAGCTACCTACATGCCTAACAACGTATGACCTCCTTTTAGGGGGTTCTACTGGCTAGGTGCTTCGTATCGCTGACGGTATAGCTCTAAAATATTGTGTTTATGAGCGATTTACCAATTTCTAGACGGAAAATAAGAGTTATGATATATTCTAACAGAAGAATCCTCCACCTAGCATTATACAAAGCTTTCTCTGACTACATGGTATTAGTTTTATGCCACTTATAGCCGGTAGTCTAGAGCAGCGTATCTATTCTAATCAGATTCGCGACTTTTAGAAATCGCACTATATCTAAGTGATGCGTATAGAGCCGACCGCCCTCATTAAGCAATAGGCTACAGAGCTCGCCGGAGCGATCGCATGGCTCGAGTTTCTAGGCGTCGTACACGGTGACTTGCGACTGGCTGATATCCTCCTCGACCGGCACGACCACATTAAACTCGCCGATTTCGACAGCGTCGCCAAAATAGGTTCAAGAAATCCCGGAACCACTGCCCTATGGGTATGACTACGTGACTATGAAGGCAGTTAAGGCTCCTGCTCTTTTAGATTCTACGACGCCTGGAGCGAGTAGTTTGCTTTTGCCTCTATTTTACATTTTCTGACGACGGGTATTGAGCTCTATAAGGACATAGGACCCGAGGCCCTTAACCTCTTAAAGAACCTGGAGTTTCCTGAGCTAGGGGACTCGCCGCTAGATAGGCTTACTATAACGTGTTAGATGGGGGGCTTTGCATTACTAGCCGACTTGGCCATGGCGATGGACGGGCTGGACGGAGCGTAAGGTGTAAAGTGCGCAACGAGGTTTAATGATGAGTATGTGAACAAGATGAAGGCTCAGTGTCAGGAGCTGCTGGAGGGGAAGCTTGCTGGGATTCAGTTCGACGTTGCTGGTGCCGAAGCAGTCCAGAGCTAGGCAATCAATGATTACAGCAACGCCATGTTCTTCTCGCGCACGAACAAGGGTAGTCAGCTGTACTGTAATCGGATCGACTTCATTTACGCGAGTCATCCATCTATCCCTCCAAGGAGCAGATCAAGCCATGCCTCGTTAAATTCTCGAGGCGACTGAGCTCACAGTGCGTATTGCACCTGGAGATCTCGCAGCGCAGCCTTTTAGGGCCTGCACAGCTGCTCAGAAAGCGACCAGGTACGCGTCTAATAGCCCGCAAGTGAAGCTCGTAATAACCGAGTGCATCGGATCCCTCACCACCAGGAGCATCGAAGCATACCGCAGGCCGCAAAAGACCCGTATTATCGATATGTCGCACAGGGTTGAGAGTATTTTCGGCTTCGTCGAACCATACCGGCATCCATACCGTGTACGCGGATACTTTTCCATCTCCGACCCCAAGGAGATGAGAGCGCGTCTGGTCAATGACTCCACCAGAATCCTTTCCTAACTCCCTTGGGCGTCCATGGAGAATGACGATAACTTATAAGGAATCTTTTGAGGCAAGTTTTTTAAAGCCCCATATAAACATTGTGCATGGGTCTGTCTCCCTTTAGAAAACCCCCCTTTTTACTCCGCAGAAGGCCTCACAGTCTCGTTGCAGCAGGCCGTGTCTGAATGAGTAAAAAGCCTTTCGTAATGCGACCAAGCCTTGTTGACGCTTATTTAAGGCGTTTTTTGAAAAGCTGATAGCATGCAACGAGGAACGCAGGTCGTGCGTGGATGCATTTTGCGTTCCACTTGTCCCTGGCAGGCTCTCAAGTTCTTTTTTTTTTCTGCTTTTTTGAAGCGACAGCTTACGGACAGCTCTTGCGTGTTGAGCAGACGTCGTGTGAGATGGCATCAAAATGCCAAACGCATGTGTTCCTCCAACTTACACCTCCTAGATGTTAGTACGATTGAACAGGCCTCTCTCTGTTGTGGCATTGAAGGGCTCTACTGACGGCACTACAGTATAGCGGTCTTCCGGAAACGTGTGTCTCGTGCCCGTAGTCAAAAGGACAGACTTTCGAATCAGGAACCTAGAAAATTACCCAAACCTTCAATGCATCATACACGGTGGCTTATAACCACACTGCTTGTCGCCACGTATTTTTTTCAGCCGCTCTGCCCTTCTCAACGCCCCTCGCCCATCTGGCTCTGTGGCTGTAAGCCTTCAGCCGGCCGTATTCAGCCAGCGCCGCATCACATAGCAGTGCACGGCGTGTGCTTCGACCAAGGCGCCGCTGACTTTCCCCTTGCCTCGTGCTACAGCAGCTTTAATCAGTCACATGGCAGCTTATTCTAGAAAGTGGCTAAGCTCTTTCGAACTTTGCGGCTGAGCCTTGTTCCTACACCCAGTCGTCATACACACACACTTTTCCACATTGGTCTCAGCTGCCAAGTAAAACCGAAGCCGCATCTTGGCACCATATACTAGCCATAAACGCAGGGTCTTGGGCAAGTCAAAATGATGACAGGTGTTCTTCTCCTGTAGATTTTTCTTTTTCTATTGCTATAACAAGGACGCTCAAAAATTTTCACACACTGTCTTTTTTATTTTTGCCCACCCTGACCAACACAATGACAGTCAATGACGATGAACGCTTTTGGGATCGCGCTGCCGAAAAATACTCAACGAGCAAAGTGGGTGATCAAGCAGGCTACGAACGAACACTAGAAAAGACGAGGGGCTTTCTCAAGGACAGCGATTCTGTGCTGGAACTGGGTTGTGGTACTGGCTCAACTGCACTTGTTCTTGCGCCATGCGTTCGCCGATATCTTGCCACGGACCTGTCGCCAAACATGATCGACATTGCACGGAGAAAACTAGCCATGGAACCTTCGCTCACTGGCCTCGAGTTTTGCGCAACAACAGCCGATGCCCTGTCGAGCAAGGCGTCCAGGTATGATGCAGTCCTCGGCTTCAACTACCTGCACCTTGTGCGAGACCCCTCCACCACTTTGCAAAGCATTCACACACTGCTGAATGCTAGAGGTCTGTTTATCAGCAAGACGCCGTGTCTCGGAGAGATGAATCCGCTTCTACGATGGGTGGCTCTCCCGGTCATGAATACATTCGGTTGGGCACCGTATGCGGGCAGTTTCACCGCCGCTAGTCTCAAGAGTAGCATTGCGGCCGCTGGGTTTGAGATTGTCGTCGATGAGATACACGGCTCCAAGGGCAATGATAAGCGTCCGTATATTGTCGCGCGCAAATTGTAGCCTGCTTGATGGTGAGGAGAAAGACGATGCCTTTACTCCTGGCTGACAACTCTTGGTCTTGACGTACGTCATATCACAGAAATGATTGGCTAGACAGATGTGCTACAATAAAGACCGATTGATCTTTGCTGTCCTCATATTGAAGGGCCAGATATATTACCATGTCTGCCTATGGCGACCACAATATTGACTATTCTTACCCGAGCCCGGATACCTAGCGCGTCGACGGGCGGCATCATTCATAGCACATCTGCAGCACGACTAGTCAAGGCCATGAAGGACGGCAATACTCAGCAGAGCAAACCTGACTGAGATCGAATCTTGTCATAGACAAATAGTAGCGGCATATGTGTTACATCTCAGAGAGAGAAAGCATGTAATTTCTCGCTATCAAGGCTAGTAGAGGGATAAGCTACATCTCTAGACAACAATCAGGTAGCAGGTTTGCCCAAAAGTCTGCTCTACTTGCCCACTTAACAACCAGGGGGACAAATTTCGCAGCCGTCCGGGCCAAAGTAAGGTTTCCCGCAATCCAACCGTCTAAGACAGACCTATGTCAAGAAGGTGGTTAGTATCTCCTGAATGTGGTCGTATGAACGTCGAGTTCGGGTGGGCAGGAATTTTCATACCACTACCGGGCAGGGACCCTTAGGCTTGGGCGGACCGTAATTCTCGTTGTGGGAGCCAATGCAGGTCGTTCCTTGAGGTCCTTCAACTGCAATCCCCTCATCACATCCGTCGCCCTCATCATCAGGGAAAACAATATTCTGCGGCATAGCGGCAGTGATGCCGACTAGGAGAGAGGCAAGAATGACCCGAAGCTGCATGTTTATAAACGACTCAGATGTTATTGTCGGTAAGAAGAAAGAGTTATGAGTAGTTGGAGTGTGTTGAGTTTGAGCGTTTTGTGCAGTGCTCGAGTTCTTTATAGACTTCATAAACCGGGCGAGCTATAACCATTCATCTTCTATTCTACTATAATAGTGTTTCACTATTATCCTCCTCATCCTTCATCAAACACTAGCCCTATAGCCTCTATTAGTATTCTCTACTGACTCGAATACGGCATCGTTTCACGAATGCGGGCACCTACTTAGAAGCATATAACCATGTCTAATTTACAGGTTTCGTCCGCCATAGCTTACTAATTGAGCTGCTCGTGTGCTATGGCCGAGGCCTCGATTGCGTAATATATTCGCCGCGTTAGCATTATAATGATCTTTCACCTCCACTTATCAAGGGCTATACCGACGCGTCGACCGTGGGGCTGGTTTGAAGTTGACTCGTGACTTTGACAGGAGAGTGTGGCCCGCGAGCCGCGAGCCGCGGGAAGCCTATGACTAGTGCACACCGGGCCACCAGTAACACTAATCAAGGCTCTGTCTTTCAAGGTACGAAGTACGAGTGCTACATGTGCGGGATAGAATCTCCGGATAGATACGTCAATTGAAAGGATGACATACTTATAGCGCAAAGAGTTACAGACGAATAGGCACCTAATACACTTACTACAGCCAGTCTCTTGCCTCCTTTACGGTGTAAAATTCTCTATATATGCCTAGTCTCGTGTAGCAGAGTGCTCGGTTAGCGGCTAGTAAACCGTGATCAATGCTGGAAAAGAGCGCTTAGTCAAAGGATGCAAATTGAATATGCTCGCCAGGGTTAGTCAGTTTTCGTAGTTCCATAGCTAGGAACGCTCAGCCTTTTAGCTAGTGTTTCTAGGTAGTGGGAGACGAGACCCCTATTGCGTATAATGATTTGAAATACGAGGGCCTCATTACGTGCCTCTGTCTTTTTTTTACTAATTACTAGCATTATGCTGTCAACGCACCTTGACACCAAACAATTATTGATCCTGTCATACATATACAATTTCTTCAAAACCAATAAACCAAGACCATTTCCGCACCTCCAAAGACACGCTTTGTGTAGTCTATGAGGACACTTGCAGGCTCCTCATAGGTGACGGCGCCGCTGACACTGGCTGGAAGGCCTGTATGATTATGCACTAGCAGCCTCAAAAAAGTGGTTGGTTTCCTCCCCCTGCCTGTCTGGTAACCACCCTGGTAACGGTGTGTGGCGGATCAAAGAGAGCGAGAGCGACGGAATCACACGGCGAGGCACGAGCTAAAGCAAAGACCTGATGAATGTGTGTATGTATGAGAGAAAGAGAAGAGAGGCTATCTAGAAGGTGTGGCGGCTGATGAGGGTCCTGGCTGAGTCAGCGAGCCGAGGCGTGCCTGCCAACACGGTGCCCGCAATATTGCAGAGAGCTATTGCAGCGCTCGGACTGACTCGACTTCGGCATGTTGGGTAAGCGCGCCAATGACGAAGAGCATCTCGTTAAGCAACAGTCGAGATGGCCTGTTAATAGCGCCCATCGTCAACATCTGGCTGAAAGTACGGCTCAGCCGCTCTGCCCATGCGTTTGAGGTCCGCTCTTGTCCTAGCTGGCCTTGTTGTCAGCCTGTACTTTCGAGTGCACATCGGGCGATGATTGCATTGATGACTATACATACATATCAATTACATTCTTGCGTCAATCTTTGGCCCTCCGCAGTAATAGCTTCCTCAAACGCAGCAATCATCCCTTCGTAAAGCGTGCCCACACCGACCGGCGTGCCATCAGTACCCGTCCACGCTGTCCCGTCTCGTGAAGGAAATAGAAGTTGGTGCAATTTTTCGACCAATGGCTTTAGAGAACAGAATTGGCTACCGAATTCGCTCAAGAGTTCTTGAAACTTTTCGTCAGTCATGTCGAGAGTCTTGCGTGCAGCTAACGAATCCCAATCGCCATTGCTCCAATGTCGAAGCCTGCTTCCCTCTGGCGGAGACTCTGTATCGTCCGTTATTATCATCCATATGAGGACATAGAAAAAAGATTCTAGGTCATGTCGACAAGTATGGGGTTCGTTCCTCAGGACACCAATGGCCATGAATGGCCTGGTGCCAGTAATTCCGAGCTCTGCTTCCGATGTCTCGTCAAGGTTGATAGCGGAATCGAGGTCAATTAATAACCCCTTTGGCTGTTCTTTATCCTGGTGATCTAAGATGATGATATTGCCCGGCGAGATATCGCGATGAAGAAGTCCGGCATCGTAGTAGAGCGATCGATGACACATGATAGCATCCCGAAGTACTTGTAGCAGCTCGACCTGTGACTGGAAGCTGCAAAGGGGTCTGCCCAGGGGAGAAGTAATCGTGCAGATCAAGATGCGGTTTTGAAAGAAGTTGGTAGTTTCTTTCGTGTATTGAAGGAATCCATTGATACTGGAAGTCGTTTCCCGGAGGTTTTCTTCATTCTTGTTTTGTTTGTCGCCAACCGATGGGGTGAGAAACTTTCGCTGAGTTCCCCATCGAAGACATCTCCGCAGATTCGCGGTAGTCTCAAGCTCCTTGCAGTACTTTACTGAGACAGCACCCCAGACATGTTTTTCCTTCGCTAGATTTAGAAGCTCGTTCTCCGGACGGTCCCGGGCCCACTGCCACTTGAGCTTCAAGGCGTAATTCCAGTCGTGGGAGTCTGTTTTTTTGGCCCGGTAGCAGGTCGTGCCTGTACCAACAAGGCTTTGTCGGGCTGCAATTGGATGGCCCTCGACATGAAGTTTTCCAGACAAGCCATCCACCATACCATCAAGACGAAAGAAATTGCCGTCATCGCCAGTCTCAAAAATGTTGCTTTTCCCGAGGTCCTGGTCGGTCATATGCTGGTAGCTGAGAGCAATCGGGAGAAACTCGGCGAAGTCGTTCTGAAGGTCGAATGCTTTGCTACAAAATATGCCAGATCGATCAAAGACCCAAAGCTCTACCCGTGAGCCACGCATGTATAAGCCATGCAAGAACAGTCGTGTAGGCTGGCTGATAAAAACTTCATGCGCAGATCGGGACAGTTGTATCAGTCCATCTTGGTAAGGCAAACAATCATTGGGGTGGAACTGACCAATAACCTGGACACAATCCCATTCCATCTGCACGCATGAAGGTGATGAAGACGGCATGACTAAGAAAAACCCCGCTCTGTTCTGCTCGGCTGCTTTGTTGTTGCTAATTATGTGCCATGAACCTCGAGCGTTATCCAGCTCGCACGTTGCGAGCTCGGAGAACCAGGACAGGAAACTGTCGGGTAGCGGTGCTGCTGATGGGACAGTATAGCGACCACAAATTCTCCCATCCTTCCCAAGTTCCAAAATTGACCCCTTGTATGTATGCTGAAAGCTGCCAAAGTATTTGCCGGTGAACCCATTCATTGGGCCATGCATGCGGCCGTCAATGTTCTGAAGAATGTCTTCATCGTCCATCGCAAGACTCAGAGGGGAGGTAGAATGATTCGCCGACGACTGATGATCCACGGGCAATGTGGTGGGTCATTTCTTGTATGGGTGCGAAGCCCATGAATGATACTGGCATATCCTGTCGGAGTCGAAAGTATTTAAAAATGTGATTGCGAACAACGTTGATGGAGAAGGCAGAGGAGCCACGCGCAGGTGAAAATGACTGGCTGTGTTTTAGAGAGCTAGGACGCTGCTACTTGCGCACAAGACAAGACAATCTCACGTGGTACGAACGGCTAGGCATTAATGGATCCATAAGGGCAGGAAGGTCGCGAGAGATCCGTCGGCATGAATAACGTTTGTTTTGCAATTTTCGTCACTTGCTTCTGAATGATAGCTGGAGCGTTTCCGCTTGGGTCATCTGGGCATCGAAAAGTGAGCCAGCAGCGGATTGGAAGAAAGGCGCCTGCTAGCCCTCGGAGAATTTGGCGTTTGATTGGGCAACCCGATCACCCCGAGATCGCATTCCGTGTTTGCTCGCTGGGGGATAAATAGCTGAGGTGACGCTCACGGTGACGGTAGCGTTTAGCAGTGGTGGCGGGTTGGGAAGAGCCACAGCCAGTTCGAGGAGACTTGATCGCCAGTGCCTCCTCACCAAAGCCGCCGACGAGGATGCCATCGTCAGTGTAGGATGCCGGCGACGGGACCTGATGTTTTACTGAACGTCTTGTATCAGGGCAGATGCCAAGGCATTCTTTTCCCTAAGCGCACATGATGGGGCAAGAGTCGGCCGAGCGTGCCCCTCTCTGGAGGCGCTGGCGAGCTAGAGCTTACGAAGACAGTTTACCGCCTCTTCACGACACACTCATCCGCGCCGGCAATTCATTCCCTGGCCAATTGCCACCTTTTCGAAATCTCAAAGGCACCGCCTACCGAAATCGACCGAGAGCAACGTCCACTACCTAGTCTGCCGTGCCGTGCCCGCTTCGACTCGCCCGCTTCCGATCGACGGCCGCTCTTACCCCGGGCGCGAAGAAACGAACAGCAACGCGATAGTACAAAACTAGCCAATTAGCAGACCGACCTCTCTCGCTTTGCACACGCCATGTCTGGGCTCGAGGCCGCCGACATTGCTGCGGCGTACGATGCCGTGCGCAGCGACAAGGAGCCGACCAACTGGCTGCTCATCTCCTACGCCGGGCCGACCGGCAGCAAGCTGGCCCTCACGCGCACCGGAACGGGCGGTCTCTCCGAGATGGCGGCGTCACTGGACACGGGCGAGGTGCAGTACGGCTATGTGCGTATCGAGTACGCCAACGACGCAGAGAGCACGCGGGTCAAGTTTGTTCTGGTGATTTGGATCGGCGAGGGGACAAAGGTGATGCGCAAGGCAAGAGTGAGCGTCGAGAGCGGCGACGTGAAGCGCGTGCTGAGCCACCACAGCATCGCGGTAACGGCGAGTGATGTGGCGGAGCTGGAGGAGGGAGATATCGTGACGAGGTTGCGCAAAGCGGGTGGTGCAGATTACAATGGCGGAAGGGGATAGAAGAGGCGGGCACGACGGGACTGGACGGATGCGGGAATTCTCTGGCAGTTCGGATAGACCTGTTTGCGGCTGCTGGATATGGACTCGGGTGGTGGCATGGCGGTGATGAATGTGGCACGGTTGTCAATCTACGACATCGTAAATAGAGCTGTAATGGGGATTTTGAAGTAGTTATAGAGTTTTGGAGACATGGAATAATACAATTGATGAAGGACGCGACGTGCATGCATTCCTGCAGGTACAGGCATGTGATGTGTACCCTGGAGATACAGTTGATGGAGGACGCGACGAGCTGGCGGACGCCAACGCGATGGGCGTCGCTTGTATCCATCAATATGTAACGTATACGAGCCTTGTTCCCACGGCGGCGTGGACGTGCATGTATTCAATCAATCAAGGCTACTTCGTCTGTTCGTAGGGTCTGGTAGCTGGATGGCTTTGCCTCGTGGCTTTGGTAGCGTTGTCCACACGAAGGGCTCGTAAGGGTATTATTACGAGTACCTAGTGCCAGCCGCAGCCCTACTAGTTGAGACAGGAGGGACTTGGCTTTGGGGATCAACAGGAGCTAGCCAGATATGAAGAAACACCATACCAGTAGTTTCTTCAGCCTCAGCTGTCCCAGCTGTGAGCCTGCGACAACTGCCACACAAAGCTTCATGTCTCGTACCGGCATGCCAATAGTAGGATACCGACATTTCGTTCTCCATTCTGCCGTGACAAACCGCAGGCCCAGTCCGTTGCAGACGTTGCACCGTGTACTCCACTAGTCGTATCTTTTTGCGGCATATAATTCACTCTGGTGAGCACTGAGCACTGAGGAGACTGGTTCGTTAAATTACGGCTGTAGAAACGGTCCACTGGGGGCCAACCCACAAAGGGGGCAGTGGACAGTGTATTATTCAGTTGGTGCTTTAAAATTAAAATCAAAGCTAGTAGGCAATAAAGGAAAAGCCTCTTTTGAATTCGGTCAAGACCTTGTGTGGACTGAAAGCGGGTGTTTGGGCGAATGGCAAAGATGGTAGAAGCGGGCTGGCCGGAATGTGCTCGGCGCGATAAGAGAAGAATAAATAATCTGGTAAAAACGGTACTCCGTACAGGAGTCTGCGACCAACCAGACGGGCAGGTTGCAGGTGGGGCGGGGCGGTCCCCGTTGAATGCGTGGCTAGTCAGGAAACCGTACTTGGCCGCTTTGGGGACCGTCCGAGACGGCGGCGCTTCTTGGTTGGTGGAACTGGAGGGTTAAACCATGTTTGTCCTTCTGTTTTCATCTCCTTTTTTTTTTCTTTTAGGTACGGTACTCTGTAAAGCCCCCTGCAAGTTGTAGTGCAGCGCGGCTGGTGGCTTGTCCGCTAGTGAACGCCAGCGCTCTTTGATGGCTTGATTGCATGAATGGTGGTGGTGTGTCGCGGGTTCGTGGGCGAAGAAAAATATGCATGTGCGGAAAAGGAGCGTCTAAAAGGCCCGATGTTGTTGTTCTTCTTGTGATTGCTCTTTTGTCAAAGTCCAACTCGGTCTTTGGCAGTTGACATTTGGCTGACATGCTGTCACAGCCTGACAGTGAACAGACTCAACTTTAACCCCTCTCCCCATCATAACCACGCGGTTATATCGCGCCAAGTCTCTCCACTGGCCCCGTCCAAGTCAGATGGAATTGATTCTATTGAATCTCTTGCACAGTTTCGCGGCATGTTGGCCCCCGAGTGACGTAGGTCAAGCCTCCACTTCCTGTGGGCGAAGCCTCATCAGTGACCGGGCTCCCCATGGGAGGGGGACCCATCCGCTAAAAGTCCTGTGTACCAGTAGGTATTACGGACCCTCGCCCCTCCCCTCCCCTCAACCCTTGCAGTGACTTGCAAGAACCTTAGCAGAACCTGTGGCTAGTCAGCGTTGGCAATGTTGCATGGTTGCAGACGCCTGTTTGTTGGATCGGCAGCAGCCATGTCACCTTCAGACAATGGGCCATGGACCATGCAAGTGAAACCACCAAAGACATGTGGCTTTTATTAGAAAAACATGCAGAATTTTTCCCTCTTCATTTTAAACATCTATGCCCTTCCTGGTCGTTCACCAACAAACATAGGTGAGGATAATTGGTCATTAAATGCGCCCGCAGAATTTAGTTACAACGTACCACATGCACCAAGCCCTGTGCACTCCACTGTCGCCCGCCATCGAAAATCTTCTTTTTAGCCTTGCTGCTTTTTCGCCTCGCTGCCCTTGTCAATAACCAGGAACTCTTGTACTGTACTCTGTACCGCCCATTCCATTTTATTGTCAGCCTTTCTACTCTTCTTCCGTGTCTCGTCTTATATTCGGCTCCTCCCCCGCGCCCAGCCACGTTGCACGCCTTCACAACACCTTCTATACTACTTCTCCCCGGTCGCCCTGACACAGCGACAACACCAACACGTTGCCGCGGCTGACATCTAGCACAAACGCTTTTATTTATAGCCATTCTATCTCATCTCCATTTTACTGTGCATAGATACTTGAGACCCGCCTCTTGTACATCTTGGCTTCTTGTGGCGCACATCCTACGCCCCCCTCCGGTCGTCTGCCTCCTCTAGGCATAGCCTCACGTGCGCACCCTCGTCGAATTTCGACTCTTCCAACTCCCAACAGCCGCCAACCTCGACGAGTCATCTCCCCCTCTCTCTGTCACATACACACATCACCATCTACCTCGTTCTCCCTGCCCTCCACCATGGCGGACGGTTTCGACTCCAACGGTTCCGCCAAGATGGACGCAAAGACCGATTACGCTGCCCCGCGCATGTCGACCGAAGACAATGCCGACCACTTTCTCGAGTCCCTAGGCTACAAGCCCGAGCTGTCGCGCAACCGCTCTACCGCACAGGTCGCCTTCATGTCCTTTGTCCTCGCCTCGATTCCCTACGGTCTGGCCACTACTCTCATCTATCCCGTCATTGGCGGCGGCTCCGTCGTCGTCATCTGGGGCTGGGTCCTCGTCTCTCTCATCATTGTCTGCGTTGCTGCCTCTCTGGGTGAAATCACTAGCGTCTATCCAACTGCTGGAGGTGAGCTCAATTCGTTTGCCCTGTTTCCGTAGTCGTTGCTAAAGTGTCCAGGTGTCTACTACCAAGCATTCATGCTCGCCCCGGCCAAATGGCGTCGCATCGCCAGTTGGGTCTGCGGCTGGCTCTACGTCGTCGGAAACGTCACTATTACTCTAGCTGTCAACTTTGGTACCGCGCTTTTCTTCATTGGCTGCATCAACGTCTTTGATAAGGGTCTCGACGCCGAAGGCAACCCCATCCCCATGATTGAGGGCACCAGCTGGCAGCAATTTCTTATCTTCCTCGCCATTACCTTTCTCTGCAACCTCGTCTCCTCCCTCGGAAACAAGTGGCTGCCCTGGATCGACGTAAGTTGACAAGCTTCCCCACACCGAACTATCACCGAGCACGGCACCCGGCTCCGTGCTCCGTCCCTCCGTGTACTTGATTCATGCTGACTTGTGTAGACTGCTGCCATCTTTTGGACATTTGCCGGCGTCATTGCCATTACCATTACCGTTCTCGTCATGGCCAAGTCGGGTCGCAACTCCGGCGCCTACGTCTTTGGCCACTTTGAGACTGAGTCGGGCTGGCCCAAGGGCTGGTCCTTTATGGTCGGTCTCTTGCACGCCGGCTACGCTACTTCATCTACCGGCATGATCATCTCGTACGTTTCTTTGGCCGTCAACTCTTTAGACCCTTACCATATTGGGCAATGTGCTAACACGTCACAGCATGTGCGAAGAAGTCCAGGAGCCCGCCACCCAGGTCCCCAAGGCCATGGTAGCCACCATCTTCATCAACACGTTTGCCGGCCTACTCTTCCTCATCCCCCTCATGTTCGTCATGCCCGCCGGCGAAATCGCCGCCATTATCGCTTCCGGTCAGCCCGTCCCCTACATCATCAAGTCGGCTGTCGGCTCTCCCGGCGGCGCCATTGGCCTGCTCATCCCTCTCATGGTACTCGCCCTCATCTGCGGCATCGGCTGCACCACCGCCGCCTCCCGCTGTGTCTGGGCCTTTGCTCGCGACGGCGCCATCCCCGGCTCCAAGTGGTGGATCCAGGTTAACAAGAAGCTCGATGTACCCCTCAATGCAATGATGCTCAGCATGATTGTTCAGATCGTCCTCGGCGTCATCAACTTTGGTTCCGCCGTGGCCTTTAATGCCTTTTCTGGCGTTGGCGTCATTTGTCTGACAGCGTCGTACGCCACTCCAATTGCCATTAACATGCTCACTCGTCGCACCAAAGTCGCCGATGCCCCGTTTCGTCTCGGCAAGTTTGGCTACGTTGCCAACTTTGTCGCCGTCGGTATGTTGTCGTCCCAACTTCCAACCAAGGAAAAATCTGCTAAACAGTCACAGCTTGGTCGCTGCTCGCCCTCCCCCTCTTCTGCATGCCCACCAACTATCCTGTCACCAAGGTGGAAAACGTCAACTTTGCCTCGGTCGTCTTTGCCGCTGCCATGACCATTTCTGCGCTGTGGTACGTTGTCTGGGGCCACCGCAACTACGCCGGTCCTCCTGTTCAGGAGCATCAGCACGTGCAATAAATCTAGGCGTGATTGGGTACTGTGCATGTTTTGATTTTGGTTTAAAGCCCCGGTTCAACGCGGCGTTTTTGCATATCTGTGGATGCGTGACCGATATATACTATACCCAGCAATTTACAACATTCACGAACCTAAACACCCAAATGTTTGGAATAGTAACATCACATCCAAGCCTCAGCCTAATTCATTATACAAGTATTCGTTACACCATGCTATACGTCCCCAATCGGGTCATGTAGCCTCCTTGACCAACTCCCAGCATTTTCGCATTCCTGTACCCATCGACTCCGTGTCCACACTATCCGACCACCTTGCCTCCGTCGTTCTTTCAACGCCCGCATCCTCCGTCCCTTTTATCTTGAACAGATGCACATGCATTGTAAGTCTAATGTGTGAGAATAGCCACGGCACACTCCCCAGCTCCCCCACATGCTCAACCTCGTCCTTGTTGAGCCACCCCTCCACGAATTCTCTCGCCAGCTTCTTGCGCTCAGCCGCCTTGCTACCTTTTGGATTCTCCAGCAAGGAGCTCGGAAATTCCCACAGGCCGGCCAGTAAGCCCTTGGCCGGCCGCTTCCAGATCAGGTACCGGCCGTCGGCGCGGACCACCGCGCACACAAGCGTCTCCTCCTCCCGGACGGCCTTTTTCACCGCCTTGATGGGAAACCGGCGAGCGTGGCGCACAATCCCGTCAATGTCGACTTTTGGTTTCGCGGACGGCTTCGCGGGCACAGCAGACTTGGCAAAGAATGCGGACAGTGTGGCTTGTTTGCCGCCTTTAGTGACCGCGGGTGGTGGTGGCTGGTTCTCAACATCGTCGGTGTCGTCGAATGGTTGGCAAACCCCGCACAGATCCTCCATGTCCGCAATGCCATTCTCGCCCACTCGTGACTTTTCCTTGCTCAGCAGGGCTAGACCCTCGCTGTACGCGCGACACGTCGATGTAATCGGGCACGCGCCGCAGTCTGGCCTCGGCGCGCAGACCGTGCTGCCCAGCTCCATGAGCGCCTGCCCCCAGCGTCCCGGCCGATCGCTTCTCGTATCCGCCGCCGCTACCTCTTCCCCATCCTCCCCGTCGAGCGCCACGGCATTGACGAGCGCCTCGGCCGCAGCCCAAATCAAGTCAATGACCGCTTTATCCGTCTTGATGTTTCCGTAGAGCCCCAGCTGCCGACTCAGCACTCGCAGCACGTTGCCGTCGACCATGGGCGCCGGCCGTCCAAACGCGATGCACGAGATGGCGCCGGCTGTGTACCGCCCCACGCCGGGGATCTTCTCCGCGAGGTCTGCCGCGGAAGAAGGCAAAAGACCTTGCATGGAGGGGTCACCGACGGCGAGCTGGGCGGCTGTGTGGATGCGCGTCGCGCGGCTGTAGTATCCCAGGCCTCGCCACGCCGCGAGCACGTCATCCGTGTCAGCGGCAGCCAAGTCGTGAATCGTAGGCCACTTGGACATCCATCTCTTCCAGTAATCCACCACGACGGCGACGCGCGTCTGCTGCAGCATAATCTCGCTGATCCAGACCTCGTACGCGCGCTTCTCCAGAGCGGCGCGCAGCTCAGACGGAGAGGCAAAGGAGGACGGGTCGATCCAGGGTTTACGCCAGGGCATGGCGCGGGCGGAGCTCACAGAGTCGAACCAGGAGAGAAAGGCGGCGCGAGGGCCGCCGTCGACGAGGAGTAGTAGAGGCACATGGTACGCGAGCGTGTGGCAGCGCGTCGGCGGCAGGCTGGGGGTGGTGAGGTCGGCGGTGGGTTTTTGCTGGTGGAGGAGGAGGAGGGCGCGATAGGCATCGAGCTTGGAAGTTGAGGAGGAAGAGGCTGTTTTGCGACGCTTGGCGGGTCGCGCGAGGGATACGCTCTCAGAGTCGCTGGCTGAGGGCGAGGATGAGGAGGAGGAGGAGGAGCGGGCGCGTGTGCGTGCGCGTGCGGCGGCTCGGCGTGCGGCGGTCCTCGTCTGGCCGCGCATGGTATAAAAGACGACAGAAGAGTGCAAGACTGATTCAATAGTGAGAATGGGCAAGGTGGTGATTGTGTGTAACTATGCTGATGCTGGGGTGAGTAATTCTGAGCCGCTCATAGGCCGTCGTCGGGGGGGGGGGGGGGGCTTGGCCGATCGCGACTTTACGCGTGTGGAGGCGTCCATCGAAGATTTATTATCGCCTTAGCTGTCTTTTCTTTCGCGTCCGAAACCTGATTACATGCGCTGGCCATATTTGAACGCTCATCATCCTCTATAATGATGGCTTCTTCTATATCAACATCTTTATTATTAATATTGATTTTGGTAAAATCTTCTCATCATGCCATCCACGTTGCCACTCATTCACATCAATTCCGTATCGACCTAAAACAGCCTCTCAACTTTTCACACACATTTTAGCCTCCTCTAACCGTCTACTTTACTTTTTTCGCGGCCAGCGATCGACACAGCGCCTTGTGTTCCTTGAAATGTCCCACCTGGCATTCCCGCCCGCAGTACCAAACTGCCTTGCACCGCCCGCACGCCATGAGCCGCGTAGCCGCCTCCTCCCCATCCTCCTCCTCCTCCTTTCCGCATCGCGCGCACCGGTTCCTCCGTCTCTGCGCGTCACCATGGTCGCCGCCGCCGCCGTCGACCGCGGATAGTAAGCGCTCTGCCTTGTCCCTGGCCAGCCGCAGAATGCGCTGCTCGCCGACGCTGACCTGCGCGGCTGCCCAGGCGTTGCCTCCCACGGGGTACACGTCGCCGGCGGCGAGCTGCGCCGTCAAGATGTCGAGTGGGATGCTGAAGCCTTCGAGGATGGCGCTGATGGAGTCGATGAGGAACTGCAAAATCAGAGTCTCGCTGTCGTCGCTGATTTTCTCGTCGGCGCCAGTCGCAATCTGCATAGTCATGGCGCCGAGCAAAGACTCGTCGAGCCGCTGGATGCGTAGATATCGGAGTACGCTGCGAGGAAGCGGATCATTCGCAGTGAGAGGGATCGTGCAGGCCGTATCCAGGCCGGCTAGTTTCCACAACCTCTCTTTCTGCTCGTAGAGCGGCGCCATGGGGCTCGTCTGCAGCACGAGATCGTAGCTGTCGTGGGGATTCTCCGGCAGCACGAAGCCGTAGAGACGCAAGAGTCTGTTGTTGGGAACGGGCCCGTAGTAGATGAAGACTTGGTCGCCGACATTGTAGTCTTTGGAGGCGAGAATAGACAAGTCCCCGGTGGTAGGGTCGTAGGCATGGCACTGCTTCACGTCGGATGAGTGGTTGAGCATGTCTGCAAAGGGCGCCAGAAGCCGCAAAGAGTTTCCCTCGGAGACGGTAAAGTCCATGCCGCGACTCCATACCGTGCAGAGTGCCCATTTATACTAGAAACGACAAGCCATGTTAGGTGCTGCTTTGTAGCTGGCCGGTACATGTTACGTACATGTTCTATGCCGAATTTACTCAATGGGAATAGATTGCGATGGCGCATCAACACGCGCGTCAGCAACTTTTTATAATCGTCCCCGATCCTGCCTCGTAGCTGCGTCGTCAGCGTATACAGCGAGCTTCCCTTGCACACCTGCATCTCCTCGTCGCTGAAGAAGATGCTCATGGTGTACCTGTCCGGCAGCACGTCCACATGGCTCCTCCGACCCGCCTCGTACGCGCCGTCATCGTCCGGCCGCCGCCGCGCGCGCACCAGCAAAATGTGCAGCGCCAGCGTGTCCTCCACCGACAGCGGCGGCTGCAGCGCGCGAAGCACCGGACCCAGCAGGCGATCCGCGTACGCGTGCTCGACCGTCCACAGGCACTGCGCGGGTATGGTGAGGATGCGCTCGCCGGCGGAAAAGGCGCGCTGGGCCTGCACGCCACGGCCGGTGAGGGCAAAGTCGGCGACTTTGAGATGGGGCAGGCCGAGAGCCCCGGAGTCGTTGAGCCAGGCCTCCATGGCGCGGGGGATGAAAAGCCGCGGGCGAAAGCGAATACTGAGAGGTTGGTGATGACTTGAGCAAGAATGGGTGTTGATCTGACGTCTGGCAGCAAGTGAAGATTTTGAGGCGGGGTTTGTAAATAGCTGCAAAGAAAGACGTAGTAGCAGCGCCACCAACCACGACAGCGATCAGGATATACAGCAGCTGACAAGGCGTATGTTGTTCCTTGCGATTTCACACCAACACAATTTTTCCAACAGAAAATACTCTGCTTACTAGAACAAAGTAATTGTGAGGTTGTTTTGAATCATTGTGTGTGGCAACCAACTGGGGTTGTACAGCCTTGTTCAGGCACAGATTACGGCGTAGTACTTGCGCCCGCGTGCTATCGCACTGTGTCTCTGAGCGCGCAAATATACCACGCGAGAAACAGTCGTTTTTACTTGTCTCATCTACACTCACCTACAGGTACAAGTATTTTTTTTTTTTTTTTTTTTTTTTTTGCCTTTGATTCATTCATCTGTAATGCTGTAGTAGCATCGCCCCAAGCGGCCGATTCTGTGGAGCGACCGTTGATCTCACTCAACCCTGGGCGGCTAGCCTAGGCTAGCTAAAACACTGACAGCGATGAAACAAACACTGTGCAGACCAACAAGAGCCAGAAGCATTAATAACACAGGTTTACGGGTGACAGGGTATAAAACAAGGCATCCCACGTAGCCGGGATATCATTACTTGGATCCCCGACCTCTTCATCCGAACAACTATGCCGTTGGTGTTGTACATTAGCTTATGCTTATAATTCTCCGAGTTTCGTTCTTGTGACCCGCGACTGTAGCGTGCGCCGCCCGTCATCACATGTACCAACTACTTGCCAGCAATCAGTCGAGTCGCCCGACCGGAAAAATCGCCCAGTCGGGCACCAACAAGCCCAGCTCACAGCCTGTCTGTCTCCTCTCGCCCAGTCCCTCCCCGGCAGCAGGCCGTTATACCCCATACACAATTATCCGATTTCAGCATCACCCGCATGCCATGACTCCCCGGCCGTACTGCAGGTACAGAATCCCACAGCCGCGCAAAGCACGACATGCGCAAAAGCACGACATGCGTACGGGATGCTTGGCTCGGCAAATATGCACTCCATGCCGTCCCGTCCGTCTCGGGACTCGCCAACTGTCACAGCCTTGCCTGTCAAACCACACACACACATGCCCAACTAGCATCATCTCCGGCACAAAAACATCCTTACACACTCAGCTCAGCAGGGATATACATACACAACGTCCCCTTCCCATTCTGACTAATCCGTACCGACGACGCGTAACCGCCCGAGTTTTTCGTTTCCTTTATACAAGATACCAGGGTATTTGACTACAAACCTACACCACTTGTTCGTAAAAACTTTCCCCCATCACAAGACACATACATAACCCCCGTGTGTCCCGCAGTTTTTCGACTTGTAGCGGCGCCCCCGCTCTCGGCGTCCCAGCCCGCGTCCAGGCAGCAACCCGGCCGATGGGACATGTCGGTCACTCGAACGGGGTGACGTGCTTTTAATTGCTAAATCAGACTTGATTCGTCAATCCCCATTGCTAAATGTGGTTAAATGTTCCGATGATGGGCTAGGGTCTATAGACCGATTCTACCCTTTGTGAAACGGCAGATTGTGGTTCTTTACACGGCTGCCTACCGAGCTCTATCCCCCGTTGCTAGTGGAACAGGCCCAAGCCCAAACTCATCATCGACGACAGACAGACACAAGGCGTAAAAAGGCTATCAAAAAAGGCCAAAGAAGTCCAATCGAATTTTCAAGACTTTCAACTCCAATCTCCCGAATTTGCAACTTTACAGAAACCAACTAGCCCTCCAGGCAGCAAGTCACTGGTCCATCGATACGGGCCCGCCTACACCAACTGATCTGCCTTGCGTCCCTCATCATCCTCCCACCCCTCCCCCCCCTTCCCCCTCTTCTCGTGAATCCCCTAGGGCTAAAACACTGCAAAATTCAATCCGTTCCTTTTTGGCCAAGACAAAAACCCTGGTCACATCTGCAGCAGATTTGAGCGGGCGGGGCTAGGCAGTAAGTGTAAGTGTGAGTCAACGATCCGACCTGACAACTGCGGGCTTGGGCGTGCCAGTGGTATCGTATGCTCCTCGGCCCACGTTGACAGTCACTGAGGTTATGGGTGAGATAGGTATCAATAATTGGTTTTTTCCTGTCATTATGGCTCCGAGAGCCTTGTGTCTATGATATCTGAAATAAAGCTAATAAAACATTTTTGCTCGCCTTTGGCCGTTGTTCTTCTATATCCCGTTCTGTTGTGTCCCAAATATAGTTCATCAGTAGTAAAGTAAAGTAAAGTAATCGCTGTTGCTGTTTGCCCCATATTCTGTCCTCCTTTGATACTCCCACCTCTTTTCTACTCCCAGCGGTAGAGACCGTCATCATAGGCGATGCGGTGACGACGGCTTCCAGGCCCTACCGTCGCGCGACGCTGTGGCACGGTGCGCTCCCGCATACGCTGATTCTGCGCCTCAATCTCCTCCTGCTCTAGCATCGCAGCCTTTTCGTATGCTCTGCGTTGCCTCCAGTTTTTGTCCTCGACATTCAGACGGCTCATGACGCCGCCTAATTCCTCGTGCCCATCTCGACGGCTGCGACGCTCCGTCACAGGCTGCTGCGACTGCGGCTGCGGCTGCTGCTCATCGACGGTACGCACAGCGGGACGGTTGGCAATTTCGTCGTTTGCATGCTTGATGCGGTCGCGGAGCTCATCCGTCTTGCGCGAGCTGCGACGCTCGCCACGCTCATCCCTCCGCCGGCGACGCTCCTCGTCATCCGCAGCAGAAGAGAAGGAGCGACGACTGCCCTGCGAGCTGGCCGATGTCTGGCGCGAGTGTCGCGAGGAGCTGCTGACGGGCGAGGCCGGCTGGACCGCAACGTGATGATGATGATGCAATCCGCGCTGACGCTCGTCCACGAGGTATGGCTGGTTGTAGTGCTGGCGGGGGGAGCTGCTGTAGGGGATGGCGAGGTTGGCAGAGGGCGACGAGGGTGCCGTGCGCGGCATGCTGTTGCTCTGCGGCGGCGTGCGCGGCGTAGGCGGGTGCGGCACCAGCATGACGCGCTCTGGACGACTGCTGCTGCTGTATGCATTGACCATGCGCTGGCCGTTGACGTAGATGCCCGGCTCGCGTCGCCGCGAGGACGATGTGGACGAGTGGCGGGACGAGTGACGAGACGACGAGTGAGGGTCGGCAGAGCCGCGGCTCGAGGGACGAGGAGAGTAGTTGGACGGACGAGGAGAATAGTTGGAGGACGGTCGCGGAGAGTACTCGGGCGTCGGGGGAAACGAGATTGCGGGTGCGGCCGGCGCATGAGGCAGCTGGTCTCGCGATGCCGGCTGCTGCACCACGGTGTGGTCGGCGCAGGGACGGTTGCGGCGCGACGCCGGGCACAGCAAGACCTGCGAGGTGGTCGAGCGGTGTCCGTCCTGGTGGACAGTGACAAAGACTTTGGTGGTGCACATGGTGAATGGCGTTGAGCCCCGCGATGGGGGGGGAGGGAGAAGCAGTAGCTTTGTGGTGGTTGATGGGGGGGGGAGACGGCAAGTGTCTTGCTGAAAAGGCTCTACAATGTAGTAAGTAGAGCAGTAGAGTACAGGTAAAGTAGTCAAGATGTTATGTTGTCGTGAGTATAATGGAAAGGAAAGAATTTGTTGGAGTTGAGGGGGGAAACGAGGTAGTTTATAAGTGCATCGCAGAAGAAGATTGGTGTAAGTCGAAGAGGCAGGGTGTGTGTGTTCATGGGTAGGGGGGGCGTGTGGTGGCGGGCGAAGAGGTACTTGCTGCATGTATATAAGACTGGTGAAAACGCCTTGTACATGGCAGATCAACTTTTGTGTGGAGGCCATTGTGTCCTTGACTGGGGTGGGGGAGCAGCAGCAGCAGCAGCAAAACGGCATTGACAAGAGGCACAACAACGAAAAGAGCGAGTGGGACGAGGCAAAGGCGTCGCCTAGACTTTACTTACCTGGGCTTGTCATCTAGTGTCATCTAGGATGGCATGGCCATGGCCCGCGGGCGGTGGTGGTGCTAGTGGTGCTGGTGGTGCTGGTGGTGGCCTTGGAGGCCGTTTCTGCCTGCTCCAGGCCCCCCAGTTTCCGACAATGACTGTTCGGCCTGGCCTCTTTGTGGGCTAGTTGCTAGCAGCACATGCTCATATGTTGGCACACCCCCATAACTTATCGCTTGTTTCTTTTTTTTGCCCTTGGCGGGGCGGAGTTGTCGTCGCGAGTTGACCCATTTGGTGCTGACAGCTAGTTACCAGGGTTAGGGGGGAACGCGCCGGCCCGGGGAGGGAAGACCCAAAGGGCTCGAAATAACTTGAATGGCGGGAATACCAAAGCAGACGTCTGCTATTTTTGCACGGGTTCGAGTTTCGAGTTTCGGAAACGATGAAGCGAGAGCCATTCATCCTTCTCGAGCGCTCGAGAAGGAACTTGAGCGGTTACTGAAACTACGAGGGCCGGCCTTTGGGGGGCGGCCGACTGGAGAGAAGCAGACCGGATGGAGGATACAGAGGATTTTGACGCCTGGGTCATCTATAGTTGGCTACAACTCTGTCCCTGGAGCCAGTGTGAATCCGATAATAAATCCAACTAGTTCTTCAGTAATCCGTAACTAAGTAGTGGCCACTTGCTCGGTCGTTGTCCTTGGTCGGTCCCTTGGTCTGTACCTGGGCGACAAGTCGCGCGGACAGAATATGGAGAAAAACGCCTCGCAATTCTCCTCGTCTCGACGCCTCCAACAAGCCCTGTAAACCCCCGTCAGTCAGCGCAACTTTTGCACACTGTCCGTTTTTGTGTTTGTCGGCGAGAGTCCGTGACCTTGTTGACACTTTTTGCTTCCATTCTCTTCCAAGGCAAAAAAGCGACACCACAAGGGAAAAAAAAAAAAACGCCAAAAATCACCCCCTCCCCCTCCCTCGACAAGCTCTTTGTAATGATCAACTACCGCATGCATGTCAATTCCGCCCTATCATCAGGTCCATCTTGACAAGCCTGCATGCTGCAAATACCACTAGACTGAACCTGGGCCATGGCGCAAATATCATACCAATAAACTAGGTTATTAGGGCCAAAAAAAAAAAAGCTTTTCGAGTCACGCCTGCAACTCCGAATCTACATCCTCGTGATGGGCACGCCAAATCTCTTGGTTTAGGCTAGGCTTGGCTTGGCTTTCCAACGGCGCGCCTCACTTTTGTGAATAACTAACTAATCTTGTTGCCTCTTTTGAAACGCGCAACGCGGCCCGAGGACGCGCCGTCTCAGATGAATTATTGCCACTGTTCGACACTGTTGAATCATTACCTCAACATGTTGGAAATCGGATTTGCAATTAATTCGTTACGGAATATTAAAATGTATAGCCTCGATGCTAGTTGATTTAGTTACCCGTCAGCCGTTCAGCCCTGGGGGGTGTGCAATTACCCAGTAACTACCCAGTAGCAGCGCCGAATTGGTCTTTGGCAGTTTCCAAGTTTGCCGGTTGGTCAATGTACTCGTCTGAACGTTGGTGTTTGTTGCATAGTTTCTTTGCAGGACTTGTTCAACCTCTATCAGTACGTCATACCTCAACACCACAACCTGCGCATCATCGCAACAACGCATGGCAGAATCCAATATTTAGCCGTTATCCTCGAAATTCTCGCCTTTTGCCACCCCCGCCATGACCAATTCACCCCCTTCTTCTTCAAGGACCCTTGCCTTTTTTTTTTCCCCCCTCGTAAACCAGGGTTCTAGACACCAGCCTGTGCCGTCAGAGGCGTCCGTCAGCAGACCGACGCCATCGTCGTCGCCCTCTCCCACCCACCCCCCCGGGTTAACAAAAAAGTCGACTGACGCAGGCACAGGCCACCACTTATTGGTAGCCTTGTTTATACCAACAGATGCTTTTTCCATTTTGACTGGTTTAACTACCAAATTGTCCATACTTCCCCCATTTTGGGGGCGGGAAAGCGGCTCCCCTTTGACAAAAAAGCAGGGAAAAACGTGTCCCAAAAGGCTGCCAGATACCGGTATTACTCCCCCCCCAGATGCGGTACGAGAAAAGCGACACGCGACTCCCCCTTCTTTTGCCGATGTCTGCGCTCGCTAGCTACCAGTGAGGCGATTGGCTCGTGACGAGGTTGTCGTCACGACATTGCGCGGAAAACGGCAAAATCGCAAAAAGGGGTCACAATTGTGGTCGCCTTTGACCGTGACGCAGGCATGCTACGTCATGTCTTTTTTTTTTTTTTTTTCTTTTTCTCTTTCTATTTTCGATTTGCCGCTCTCTCACGTCCTCCGGCTCTCCCGAGGATGTGCAAAAAAAAAAAAGAGATGAAAATTTGCTCGTTGTTGCGGCGCTCGTTCTCGACGTAAATTGGCGTCGTGATTCTAAAAAAATGCGCCCCGTGGCTGGTGAGGCCTCCCCCTCTCCCCTTTTTAGTTTCCAAATACTCTGTAATTACCTGGGAAATGGTAAAAGATGATGCCGTTTTCGAGTTCAGCCGCAAGTCGGGAATCACCGGACTTCTCTTAGACTTGTTGGGCGATTGTTCCTGACAGGCGGCAGGCGACCGCGCCGCCATGGCTGCGCTCATGCTTTGCAGGAACCGTATCCAATTCCCCCAGCTACCGAGGCAGTGCAATATGAATTTAGTCGAGTTTAGTGCTGGGCATGTCCTCTAGCGCACCAAGGCTGAATGAAACAGTCCTCGTGGACTGAGGCTAGTGCCCATGGGCTTGTGGCTCAGCATAAGCCTCGTCTGGCTCCGCCGCAACGGCCCGTCCCAGCCTTATTCGTCACTATTGCTCCTAGTTAGTTACTCCTACTAAGTTAAGAACTTGATCATCATAACGAGTAATACACCCACTAAAAGAATCCTCCGTGCTGATTAGGGCGGATTCGTTTCGCTCGCAGGCCCCCATCGCCGAGACTTCTCCTGACAGCAAGGCACGCGCCCGATCCGGGTTGCTGGGTTCGTGGGCGTGTGGACTCACTCCCCAATCGTCTGAAACTCAAAACTAGGCCGCCCATCATGGCCAGAAAATCTGCTATTTCGAGCACCGTTTCCCATTATTCGCCATCACCCTCGGCACCCGCCGGCTTGTGCGAATGCTCAAGTGTTTCACACGACGCTGCGGCGCGTGCTTGGATAGGCTCACGATGCTTGCTTCGCTACAAATTTTTTGCCCTGTCGTCCGCAGTAGGCGCTGTCGATCGGGCGACTTGTAGGCCGGACACATGCAGATGGCTTATTCCCACGAGCAGTCGGACGCGACCCTGCGTTGGCCCTCTGTAGCCGCCCGTTGCGCATCGGTGCAGTCTGCGCATCCATGTGACACGAGCGCGATGCAAGCTCTGAATCAAAATAAAAAATAAAAAAATTAGGACCGTTAACTTTTGCGAGACACTGATTCAGATGTAGTGAGCGTCAGAGTAGCCGGAAACTAAACTTGGTCGCAGTGTTGAAGAAAGAGTCGCAAGCTCTTGCTCGACGCATAATTAGACGAGCTGCCACCTCAGGACGAGTACCTAGATCCTCGCAAAACAAAAAAAAAATGGCTTTTCAGTCTATAGTCACTATGGCATTTTTATAACAGGAATCACAAAGGCAATCAAGGAGTTGTCAAGTCAAGGGTATTTATTAAAAGGCACATGCTTCAAACATGCATCTCTCCCTCACCGCCACAGCTTCCTTCAGGCGTTGCTCAACGCTGCCGGTGGGCAAGACACACCCCTTTCCAATAATGCTCGTCGCTCCTCGTCTAATCTCTGGGATCGGTTGTACTGCCTGATAGTGTAGACGACGGCCCATTAGTATGTACTTTTGGGAGATACATTGAGAGAGCAAAAGGGAAAGCGTGAGGCTGCTCTGACATAGATTGGATGATGCCCTAGGTAGAGTAGCATACTTGCATCATCATGCCATCCACTGGCTTGGCAGTAATCTGGTACATCTACGCATTATTCCAGTCAGCACGTAGCTTCGACAAAGTCACCATATCAAAGAAAAAAAAAGCGCCACTTACAGGATATAGCCACGACTTGGGCCTGGAAACCCCCCCATCATCAACCACCACCCTTCCCTCATCATCCCTCTCCAAGGCCCCCAGACCAACTTTGGTAAAGTCAAAGTGCCGCGCCAAAACAGCAACCACGATGCAAGCTTCCAACAGGGCCAGTTCCTGACCAATACAGTTCCGGGGCCCTCGTTCAAATGGCCTCCAAGCACTCGCAGGGTATGCCCCCGCTGCATCGAGCCAGCGCTCCGGAACAAAGTCCTCTGGCGAGTCACGATACACGGTCCCATCTCTTTGGAGAATTCTATGACAGTTCACCATGATAGTCCCGTCGAGACAGTACTCTTCTCCGGAACAAGGGTCCCGGACAGTGAAACCCTGACCCGGTGGAACATACCTTGCCGTGCTAGCCGGCGGGTACAACCTCAGTGTCTCTTTCACCACAGCTGATATATACTTCATTTTTCTGACGAGGCTCGGGCCGGCTTCAGATCGGAGTGCCTCTTGGACGATTTCCGGTCTCGTGTCCTTACCAAACAACGCGTCTAGTTCCTCTCTCACACAGTCTCGCGCGCGCGAACAGCACGACAATTCATAGAATATCCACGAAAGAAGCACACCCGTCGAGTCATGTCCAGCGAAGAAGAACGTCATTAGCTGATCGCACGCGTTGCTCACGGCCTCGGGAGTGGGCTCAGTTTCCCCACCCGCAGAGAACGTGAGCGCGAGTATCGATCGAGGCTTTGCTGGCTTATTTCCCGACGAGATTTGCTGTCGATATTCAGCATATTTCCGTAACACAAGGTCCTCCAAAATGGGTCTGAGCTGGCGTGTCAGCCGCCGACGCTTCTTTTCCATGAATAGAATGGTCCACCAGCGCTGGCTGTGGCGAGATGTATACGTCTGCAGAATTTCGAAGAAGAGACGGACAATTTCACTTTGGGGGGAAGAGCCGCAATCAATTTGCGCGTGGAATTCCTCGTCCATGACGACTGCGCCAATAACGTCGATTGTGAGACTGGCGGCGACGTTGAAGAGTGAAAATGATTCCTGAGTTTGAGAAAAGGCCGTGAGACGGGCAATCGTCGGGGTCAATTTCTCAACCATGCAAGGGAGGAGCGACATGAGATGCGCTGGTGCAAACGCTAAAGAGTACGTCTTACGAAGACGTTTCCATTCTTGGCCCTGTAAGTTTATTAGTTCAAAACTATGGTTCCAACTAGACCAATTGGACAAGGTGGCTACCTCAGACGTCAGGATGGACTGTTGCCCTGTGAGGTGCACCAGGTCCTTTATAGCAGATGCCTTGGGCGGACTGAATGGAAATTTCGACGACGATCTGGCCATCTGCTCGGCCAATTCGTGGCTAGTGAGCAGCACGACGGGTTTGCTGGCCGGCCACATGTCGACGAACATGAGAGGCGGTTTGCCCAGAGCATCATGCATGTCCTTGAAAACGAGTTCTATTTGAAAGACATGAGCGAAATGGGTTAGCTTATGGCCGCCCTGATGCAATTTATTGACACATGTATGTACGTGCACCCCTGAAACATACCCGGATGTCGATCTATTGGGCCCCGGGATCGAAACTCGCTGTACAAACGTAAATGGCCCCATACAAGCGATGTCGGCAGTTGCGGCAACCGCGCAAATTGCTTGAGCCGCCTGTGCCGCAGCTTGAGATAGAAATGCGTAACAAGTAGCGCCAAAGCTGCGAGCAGGACGGAGAGGAAAGCCATCGTAGACCCTCGCAACTCGTCCGTCTTTGAAAGGAAAAGAAAGAATAATGGGCGGGTTCAAGGTTGCAAGTAGGCTGTCAGCAAAAGGAGCCGACGTCTCGCTACGTTACAAAATGAAACAAGCAAGATGGGCATTTTTCGTTGTTTGCGGATATTGAGATATGTTGTTACATTGTGGTGGGTATCGACTTGCGGTGGGTATTAAGCTTGCAAAATATGACAGCAAAGTGGGCAGTTATATGAACTGATCTGCTGCGAGAGCCAAGGGAATGTGCTTGCTTACCTTCGGAATACGGTAAAATGTAGCTCCGAATACAATCTTCCGATTCTAGTATTACTAGTTTATAGGACCTTTAATGCGTACTCTGCAGATTATACTTTATCTATGAAATAGTACAAGGTAAATAATAAATCTAATAATATATTAAATAGTATTTTGCTATAGAGAAATTTCTTAATAATACAGTATGTTGAATCTAATGTCCTGGTTTCTGATCGTGGAACCATCTCTATATACAGTTGCCTTGATCAGCATGAACCGCCTCCTCCGCCTCCGCCATCACTTCCGCCATGCCACCCGCCACCTCCATAATCATGATGTCCTCCGCCGTGTCCTCCGCCATGTCCTCCGTCATGTCCTCCGCCATGTCCTCCGTCATGTCCCCCATCTCCTGCTCCTTGTCCGCCATCACCACCACCACCACCCATCACTCTAGTATTGAAAAGCGAAACAGATTTGCTCGAAACTTGACGTACGACCGTCTCGACGCGGTCCTCAAGCGATTCGATGAACTTGTCCGCCTCCTTCTGTTCCTCTGGACTTAGATGGGGCCTGGCCCGTTTCAGGCGCGTAATTGCCGTTGCTGCACAAATGGCCTCGTACGGTAAAGGATATTTGAAGCCGTACGTGTAGCCACTCGGTGATTTCTTCATCAACCACTGCCAGTCGGGTGCCCTGGTAGTCACAATCTTATCGGCCAGTGCGCGCAGGAAATGTTGGCAGTTGTTGTAGAAGAGACCGTAGTTACCAAAACGCTGAAACACCTCCCAACACTCGCGTTCGACGTCTTCCTCGGCAAGGGTCGTCCACCCAACCATGCTGTAAAAATAGCTTCCAACCTCGGGAGAGTAGGCCGCCAGCACGGACGATTTGTAAAGCTCTGTGCAAAAGCCGGAGACGCCAACGGCCGGCTCGTAATACTCTGCCGAGGCGAAAAGGCTGGTGGAACCCTGCCATTCTATTCGTGCTACCGAGGGTGCCTTTCGACGCAGCTCGTACTTGTGGCCATGCGCGTGCAGAACCCAGTGGCGGAAGACGCCGTTATTGGTGTAGTGAGAGACAAAGACTGGCTCTCCAAATTCGTTGCTCGACTCCTTCTCAAGGCGTGCCGAAACGATCTTCTCGAGAGCCTCTCTGTACCGTCTCGAGAGAGAGTCTACGGTGGGCTCCTGCCTCCCCAGCATCCTCCAGACCACGAGTCTGACTGCCGCGAGAAATGCTAGGCACCGCCGCGGTAGCTTCCAGTACCTTTTGCAAAGCGGCTTGAATAGTACTACAAGGAAACAGAGACTCATAATCCCATTAATAGCCGCAAAAATCATGGCAATAATGAAGAATGCACTTGATTTGTCGACGGGCTTTTCGTCTCTCGATCGCATGGCCAAAGATGGAGCTCGGCCAGTCGGTGTCGCTTGCAAATCTGCAGATTTGAAAAGTAGGTTAGTAAGTGAAAATAGCTTTGCAAAGTGTTTGAGTTTGTATACCTGCTTCTAGGAGCGGCAGACCCCGTTGTGACATTTTCGCCAATGACAATACGAGAGATGGCATGTTGGGCGGCGCCCGTACGCAGCTTTTCCACTGAGCGTGCCAAAGGGAAAATGAGATGTGAAGGTGACGAATCAAAGTTTGGAATGGAACGCGTCATGAAATTTTTATATCGGCCGAGGAGCACATCAAAGACGGCGTGACCGCCTGGAAAGCGGCACAATCGCTAGGCGGGTTCTCGTACGGTAAAAGAGCTACTCGGCGAGTTCTTTAGATGCCACTGACGTCGCCACAGCCCCCAAATAACGTCACTGTACGGATTAGCCATTGGGACGGTTACACTGGCTAATAAAAATAAATATCTGGGGGATAATAAACCGCACTGCTGCAACGCTGGTGCCTGATCTCAACTGTAGAGTACTTTGGGTGGCTGGCTGAACTTGAAACAGACTAGGCTCACCGAAAGATGCTGGGCTTGGAGGCCGCCAAACCCAACCCCTTGCGATACGGGCCGCAGATTTTGTAGATCTCCCGCAGTGACCGACATGGATCAGTAAGTAGGCTTAGACAGCCCGATATTGTCATGTGCATCGCAGAGACTTGGCACCCAAGGGGTGGACAAAAAAAACGAGCGCTCCCACCAAAATACCACAAATAACTAGATAGATTTCCTTTAAAAGTAGTTAGCTAAGATTAATAAAATAATAATATATAGATAATATAATAACTAAAAAGTACTAAAATAACTTTTTTAAGTAATAAAAAAATTTACTTAGTCTTAAATAATATAAATAAATAACTTATTCTAAAGTAAAAATACCTACTATTTTTAATTAAGGTTTTAAATAGTTAGAAAAATAGATAGAAATATATTTTAGTTATTAATAGGTAAATTAATACTTAAATACTATATTAAGATTTTCTTTATATTTTTATATACTTTTTCTATTATAATATATTAAAAGTAATATAGCTTTATTATTAGGTAGAGCGCTCGTTTTTTTTGTCCCCCGCATGGCACCCAGGTTTCAAGAACAACATTATGACTAGTTCATGGCGAATGAGATGGCAAGGGGCTGTGTTGGGGCAATGCAAGAAACAAGGCCGCGTGCTTCTGACACGGCACAGCCACCTCTCTTCTGTCATGGCAACAAGTCTACGTTGTCAGTTGTGCCAGCGTCATGACCAACCTTCCATACGGAGTAGTGGCCGATGAAAAGGCAAGCAGGCTATGCTAAGGCAGCACTACTAGAACCAGCACCCACCACCCGTCTTTTTCGCAGCCAGAACTGCTACATACCAGACGTCTTTCTGCCATCAAGGTCGCCAAGAATGTGCAATACTTCAACAAAGGTATAAGCTCCAAGATGTCATCATGGCGTATTCGGCCGACACATCTTGTGTCCTTTGCCAAGAATTAGAGACCGTCGTCGGCGGCCACAACGGCCGACTTGCTGCCGTTTTTTGCTGGTGGTGACAGGAAGAACGGCTCTCCGAACCCCACAATACGCCGACACTATTTTTGACCGTTAATTACGGACTCGGTCTACTATGGCGAGAACCGTTACCCCAAAGTCAAGCGGCCCCTCTGCCTACGATAGAGATTCCAAACAAAGTTCAATTAAATACGGCATCTACCACGAGGGATTCCAACACATCGACCGGTGCTGGACACATGAACCTAATAGTCTGGAGAATATTATCAAGGACTTGTCCTTCCCTCGGGCGCCACTTTCACCATCCCTCTCCGTTTCAGCTTTCGAAACCTGGAGGGCTAGCCAACAGCTTCCGCACCAACTATATGCACATCGCGTGACTCGCCCTACGACCGAGGGAGAACAGCCCGAGTACCATATGACGCAAACTAATGGTTATGTTCTGGCAAGCAGTCGATATTCAAAAAATATTCAGTTGCTAGCTTGATTAGGGACTTGGACTGGTCACGCAAGATGGGTGCATATTGTCAAGCGTTTCAAAAGCCATTTCAGTTGCTACAAATAGAAAGAAAAAAAATACTCCCAAATCAAAACAAAACTAGAATAATCATTTTCCCATATCATCTTATTACAACGCGTTGATCCTTGTCCACGACCTTGTCCGTGAAAAAAAAAAAAAAAAACATGCATCTTACAAATCTCCCCCCTTCTCTATCCCTCTTAACGGCTTCCAACTGCCAAACTGCCTTTTTTCAAGGCTCAGAAGGCTTATGATCCACAATCGGAAACGGCTCTCTGCGACTCTCCAACTCGGCCGCCTCCGCCGCCACCTCCCGACGAGTATCCGGCACGGGAACGTGCTCCACGACGGGCATGCCCCAAAACGCCTCCGCAACCGGCTTTCCAGCGTCGTCTGCACGGCGATGGCGGCGTTCCACGGGCGTGTGGTCCACAATGGGCCGGTGACGCCCCGCGCGACGCATCAACTCCTCGCCAAAGTTTTCAAAATCCGACTTTTCGATGCCGCGGCCGTCGTCGGGAATCGTCTTTGGATGGGTCAAGGTGAGAGCAATGGGCTTGGGATGGGCGAGATCACCGCCACCTTTGCCGCGTCCGCCGGCGCGACGCTCCACGGAATAGAAGCCGATCAGGTCGTCATCGTGGTCGTGGTCGTCGCGGCGGTGGTGGTGATGCTCAGCGGAACCGGAACCATGGTGGTCGTCCAAGGCATCATCATCATCCTCATCATTATACTCATCATCGTCACGGCGTGTCACAGCGCGAGTGAAGCCGTCGAGGTCGTCGTCGTCGTCTTCGACATTGTCAGTTGTAGTCACCTTGTCGAGTGCGGGGCTGCTGCGGCGTCCTGCGGCGCCCGGGACGGGAATGTGGTTGATGATGGGCATGCCCCAGTTCTGGTGGGGGCGCGCGGCGGCAGCCTCGGCGACGGCGGGCAGGGCGGTGGTTGTGGCGGCGAGGACTGCGGCGGCGGCCTCGGCGACGGCTTCGGCGACGGCGGGCAGGGCGGTGGTTGTGCCAGCAGCGAGGACCGCGGCGGCGAGAGCGGCGGAGAGCTTCATGATGCGATGCTTGTGGCCTTGTTATGCGTGGGTGATGGCTGCTGTCGAGTGTGACTTTCTCTTTCTTTCTCTCTTTTACTTTAAAGTCAGCAGTCGTTTCCGTCAGGATGAAAGAGCAAGAGGGCGGACAGGAGATTAACTCTTTATAACCCTCCCTCCCTTGCTGTTTCCTTTTGCCGCTGCGAGACATGTCTCGCCCATGCAAATGACCTTTTTGCGAGTCTAGACGGATCCAAAAACGATAAAACGCGCAAACATGTCTGGAATGCTCATCGCAAAAGGGGTCGCGTTCCCCCTAGTTGGAAAAGAGAATAGATGGGCTTGTGTCTTGCATCTTGATCGACCGACTGGAATGGCATCGAGACAGGCTGACAGGCGTGACAGGTCATGTTTCCCCTCTTTTTCGCAGACTATAAATAACTAGTCGCTATTTTATGGGGTAATGCACTTCCCTTTTTTTTTTTCGTAACAAAAAAAAAAAAGGCCGGGCTCTTTCTTGTGGCAGACACTTTTGCATTCCAGTCAGTTGCTTCCCGCGGTCGTACAAAAGCCACAGCCTGCTATGCCCACTTCCAATACATCCGATGGCACGTCTCCACGTCGATGGACAGGGATATAATTACCAAACACATTCTTCTTTCAAGCATATATCGTTAACCTATGCAGGGGAGGGATCTTTTCATGCGGGTGTAGTAAGCCAGAGGGTGGAGAGGCGCGATGCCAAGGGCATAAATTGGTTCGGCAAGGGGCCCCCCGATGAACCCCCAAATTAGCGCTGAAGAGCCACGATGTAAAATCGGATAAATCATGCACGTCGACGCGCTTTCCCCATGTGCAAAAGGGGATGGGCTTCCGAGCGCCGCCTTTTCATCTCGACCGTGGCCTTCTTTTCATTTTGTACAAGCCGATAGTAATACCCCAAGTCACAAAACGTGGGCGGGTAGAATGCGCCATTGACGGGAACAAAAAAGCCAAAGGGCAGTTCCTGGCCATTTCCCCGCGCCGTCTAGCCAATCAAGACGACGCGTTGCCGTTGCACACGCACGCAGGCCTGGTCGTAGCCCCTTGTCCTGGCGGGCGTAACAACAGACAAAGAGCCCTTGCTGGCTGGATTCACGTGGCGGGAGGGCGTTATCCAAGTGTAACTAACTAAACACTGAGCATTTTGAGCGGCTTCTATTTCTTTCCCTGACCTTGTTTTCTGTCCTGCATCTTCTTCTTCTTCTTCATCGTCATCTCGTCATCTCGTCATCTCACCGTCATTGCCTCATTTCTTTTTTTTGCACAAGGTAGCCAAGCATACCTACAATTCCGGTTTTTTTTATAAACGCGCTACGAAAAATTATCAGGAATGCGGATTTGATGAATAGACACACGACGACACCGTTGGCCTCGTGCCAGACTGTGGTGCGGACGCTGGGGTGGATCACTTCGATAGCGACCATGGTTGTACTGGGCTTCATTGCGAACCGCTGGCCGGGCAAGATTGGCTCCGTGGCCGGTGCCATGATGGGTGTAAGTTTTTATTCGTCTTTTTTTTTTTTCTTTCCTCTCCTATTTCAACGCATTTCAATCTATTCTACCTGCGTAGAACTTGTCACCGCTCGTTGGGGACCGCTGTTGGATCGGCGCCAAGAATGGAGACAATGCGGGGTGTGGGGGAGGGAGTAGCCCTCACATCCACCGTTGAAGACGTTGAAACATACGGTTAATGCAGGGAAAATATGCGAAATCGATGGGCCAAAAAAGAAATCATGCACAATTGATGCAGAAAAATCGATGCAGAAAAAGTCCACCCAAAAAAATGCAGAGAGAAGTTTACAATCAAATGCAGCGCTGACTTTTTTTTTACCAGGTCGCCGCCGCCATACTGAACGACAGCTGGCTAGTAGCCTCGACCACAAACTGCGCCGCCGGCTTCCAGGCGCTGCCGCCCGCGCGCGCTCTTTTGCACGACATGGTGTCCCTGGCCATCTGCCTCGGCGGTCTCATTCTTATTATCTTTACCGGCGCGCGGTCCGTCAACAAGGACGACGACTACGAGTTTCAGCGACTGCTCGACGACGAGCAGTTTGGCGAGGCGTACACGCTGCGACGGTTGATGAGTGCGGCTCACTGGTTCTTGGTGGGGGTCATGTAAGCATACTGACTAAAATGGAGAGTGTTGAAATGGGGAACAAGAGGACTAATGTTGTTTTGGTGTAGATTGTGGCGGCTGTTGTTTTCAGTGTGGGGTTGTTATGATTGTGTACGGATCGAGACGCCGGAACGAGAGAGACTGCGATATCGACGACAAATGGAAGAGGCCCAGACGTATGATGCATGATGCATGAAGCGTAATGCATATTGTGGGAAAGGCCGTGGTAGCAACCTCGATATGGTCAAGTGGCAATGTCAATATGGTAATGGGCAATGTCAATATGGTAATGGGCAATGTCAATATGTAATGGGCAATGCCGTTTAGTCATGTGGCAGTATAAATCATGTTGCTGTGTCTTTGGCGGTTTGCATATTAAAGTTTCAAATCAAATGGCGGCACGTTTCTTTGCATCATAATGTACTAAATATATTTGGAGCTTTGTACATTTCACATCACGACCATCTAAAAAAAAACACAACAATGGTAGTCAAGTACATGCTCGTATAAATAAAACAAAAAAAAAAAAGATCATCAAAATGCATACTCCTCCACGTGCAGGTATATCCCCTGCGCACCCGTCCCTTTATGCACAGCGCGCTCGTCGCTCAGCGCAGCGACGCAGTTGCGCGTCCTGGCCACAATCTCCTTGCCGCCGCAGACAACCACGGCCGTCTCGCCCCAGGCCTCCTCGACGGGCTCTCTGATGAGCGCCTCAATGTCGGGCCGGGCCGCGTACTCTCTCACCACGTGCACAGCTTGCCGCGAATCGCCGCTGTCGGAGCCGCTCCCGCGGTCTGTGGCGTCGTCTTCGTCTTGGTGCACGGCTAACCTCTTTTCGTCGGCGTCGAGGTCGGAGCCGCTCCCGCGTTCCAGGGCAGCCCCGTGGTCTTGGTGCACGGCGGCCCTCTTTTCGTCGGCATCCACGTCGGAGCTAGCACGCGACTCACCGCCGCGCAGCAGGCTGCCGCCCGCTTTCCCGTCGGCGGGCTGGTGGCCGCCAGTGATGGCGAGGTGAAGATGGACGTCGATGCCGTGGGTGTGGGCGGCGTGGGCGGCGTCTTTGGCGCGCGCAATGTAGTACTGCGTCTCGGCGGGCGACTTTGCGACAATGGCGAGGTCGATGCGGCGGACGCACGTGTTTTGCCGAGATTTGGCAGCGACGGCTTCGAGGACGGGCACGACGAAGCTGGCGCCGGTGGAGGCGCCGATGAGCACCAGCCGCTCAAAGGCGTCCCAGTTGACGGGGGCGCCGTACGGGCCGGAGACGAGGCCGGTGAGCTCGGCGGAGGGGTTCTCGGCGGCGTACTTGTTGATGCGGCGGGAGAAGCCGGTGTGGGCGCGGACGATGAGCTGGATGCTGTTGCAGCAGCAGGTGCCGGGCAATGTGTGCGCGCAGGCAATGGTGTAGGGATGGGCTTCGAGCGGACCGAGACGCGGGACCCAGAGGTAGATGTGCTGGCCGGCGGACCATTTGAAGTGGACGTCTTTGATGGTGAGGACGGTGGTGGTGTCGCTAACGGCGCGGGCGACGACGCGGTGGCCGATGCGGCTACGGCCCTCGCAGGAAGACTTGCCGCGACGGAGCTGCACGTTTTGCCAGAGCAGGTTGGCCCAGCGCGCGAGTCGGTCAACGGCGAGAAAGGAAATGGCCATCCAGAGGAAATGGCGCGCATTGGCGGGAATGTGCTTGTAGATGAGCCACAGCATGACGACGGCCGAGGCAATGTGCTGCAGCAGCCAGAGCTCGTAGGCGGCGCGCCGGATGGGGACGAAGCCGACGACAACAGACCACAGCAGGACGGCCCAGGCGCCGAGGCCGTACTTGACCATGGGCATGATTTCCAGCTCGTACTGGACAAAGTCGGCGCGCACCCACTCGGTCCAAAAGTGGAAGCCGTGGCAGGTGGCCGTGATGAGCATGGTGCGGGCGACCCAGCGGTGCAGCCAGTTGAGACGCTCGTGGCTCGAGCCGACGAGGAAGCCGAGCGGGTTGTACTTCATGGCGAGGAGATAGAGCATGGGCAGCTGGCAGACGGAGACCCAGGCGTTGCGGAAGCCGATGCGCTCCCAGTAGGTGGCGTCGTTGGCGACGACGCGCCACGACATGAGGTAGATGACGACGGCCCAGTAGCAGAGCAGGACGAGGATGCGGCCGAGCGGGAGGGGAGTGGCCCAGCGGAGGGCGCGGACGCGGAGGTAGTACTGCGGATGGCTGATTTCGCGGACGACGGCCGTGGCCGTGGCCCAGGCCTGGGAGAGGCGGCCATCGGGACGGGTGGGATGCTGGATGGCGGCGTTACGACACGAGGAGATTCTGCGGGTGTGTTAGAGATGTGCTGGTGAGCTGATGAGGGTTGGTTGGGGATGCAAGTACCGGACGTGGGCGGCGTAGGCGTTGACGGCGCGGATGGCGGCGAGCAGGCCGACGACGCCGGCGATAATGTACCAGTAATCACGAGAGAATGCGTGGTTGATTTCGGAGCCTATTCCTGCGTGGTGGTCCATGTGCATTCCGCCCATGCTCATGTCCATGATGGCGGTGCGGCGGTGCCGGTGATGAAAAGGTACGTGGTAGTGAACATGTGAGGGTCGACGATGTCTGGCAAAGCAGAGTGTATATCGACACGGATCACACGTCACGATGAATACTTTGCAAGAGGAAGAATAAAGTGTGCCGGAATAAATCAAGACTGCCGCTTGTGCCGGTATCAGTGCCCAAACGGTGGTCAATGTGACAGGAACATGCCGACTGGGAACGGGGGGTGATAATGGATCATTGGCGATTGGCCCGGACTTGGCTGTCAAACCACTTAAACCCAGCTGAAACTGCTAAACACTATTTTCTAGATTTCTTTTAAAAATTTTAAAGCCCGCATTCGAGCGCAGCGAGGCCCAGAAAAAAAAAAGAAAAAGAGGCAAAAACGTGGGTTTGGCGCTATTGCATGCAGATGCCACTTTGGAAAAAGAAAACTTGCTCAAACATTCTCATGAGCTGTGGCTGAAATGGAAAATGGGGGGGCCTGGCTAGTGTCGTGGTTGGCTGGTTTAGGCTAAACAGAGGGGGCGCCACATGCGGCCAAGCTAATACAGGCGGGAGCCAGACCGGAAGCGGGTGGCTGGTGATTGTGCTTCCGGGTGCGTGGTGCGTGGTGCGAGGTGAGGATGATTGAAAATAGAGGTAGACGAGATGAATAAATAAAAAAGTTATCGAGCTTTTGTTTTTAAGTCGATGAGCATGGCAAGGCAATAGTATAGAAGAGAAAAAAAAAAGAAAAAGAAAAAAAGGAATAAAAGACAGAAGGACTAGGCCAAAGTATATAAAAGTGTCACCGTCTGTGCCCGTTTGCACGCCACATGCGCAACATGACCAGATTCACCAGTCTCGGTACGGAGATGGCAGTATCCGATACCAGCTCGTTTTCCCGAATGTCTTGGCCCGACCTTTCTGTGGACTAAATAAATTACTAAATTAATTACATGGTTCCTGAATTCCAATTCTCCAAACCCGCCGGATATAAACCGCCAAGCTCATCCATCCCCCATCTCCTCCCATCCCCTCCACCACTCTCCTCCTCCTCCTCCTCCTCCTCCCCTCCCTCCTCCAACATCACCTTTTTTTTCTCCTCCTCATCTTCTTCACCATGCGCTTCCTCATCTCCCTCGCCGCCCTCGCCGGCATCTCTTCTGCCCATTTCCAGCTCAAATACCCTCCCACCATTGGCTTCGAAGACGCCAAAGAAGACACGGGCCCTTGCGGCGGCTTCACCCCAGACCTCTCCAAATCAGACCTTCCCGACTTTCACATTGGAGGAGACGCTGTCGCCGTCCGTCTCAGCCATCCTCAGTCTAAATGGCTTTTTCGCGTCACCACCGACCCCTCCGACGAAAAGAAATGGGAGCAAATTTACCCGATTGTGCTGCAGAGCGGCCTGGGTGACTTTTGCCTGCCGCAGCTGACTGTTCCTGAGAAATACGCCGGAAAAAAGGGCGTCCTTTCCATTGTCTCATCGGCTGTCGATGGTCTACTGTACCAGGTGCGTCATCCTTTCTTTTCTTTTTTTTTTTTTTTTCCTCGCTTCGCTCGACGTTGGGCCGTGAACAAACGCCTCTGCAGCAGCAGCAGCACACACCATAATACATCGCTAACCGCAAAAGTAGTGCTCATCCGTCAACTTTGTCACCGGCTCCAAGGAAAAACCCAAAGAGTGCACCAACGCCACCCTCACCGCCAGCTTCAGCAGCGACGACGCCCTTTCCGCCATGGTCGGCAGCAGCAGCAGCGGCAGCAACGCCACCACCACATCTGGCGGCGGCTCCTCCACCACGGCCAGCCCCGCGGCGTCGCCTACTAAAAACGCCGCCGCCGCCGTCGCCGCACAGCTTGGCTCCGGTCTGCTCGCAGTGCTGGGCGGCCTGCTCTTGATTTAAATTCGAGATTCGAGCATGCTTTGCATGTTTCGGCGCAATTGGTCGATGGTGGGCGCGCGCAAAGGGTCCAAGCGTGGGGTTCAAGCGTGGGGTTCAAGCATGGAGTAATGAGCGTGCAGCAATGAATACATACATGGCATGTGTACATGGCATGTGTACATGGCATATGTAATTACAGATAATGATGCAGAATCCGTTACATTTCAAACTTTGCATTTTGTAAGCCACAGAACCTTTTTGCTGCGACATGTTGGAGTCTACTCTGCTCTTTTTCTTTTTTATTTCTTCCCATTCCACCTTACTCTTCCCATCAACCAAGAATCTTTTATACTGCCCATTAAACATGCCCGCATTCCACCTCGCCTCTTGCTCTTCAAAATGTCTGACCAACCCAAATAAGCAGGAGACTACTACCTCGTCTTCTACCTGACTGGCCCATATTTGCCCTGCCCACCAGGCTATTTATTAACTACCAGGTAACTAATATCCTCCCCCAACATGACATCCATTTCCCCACATTTCCCCTCGCGGTTCCTCCACACCGACCTCGTTTTCCCACCTTGTTCATCACCAGCCCGTCGCTTTTCCTCTCTACCTTTTTCTTATTCCTATTTCTTTCTGGTATCAATCATCTGTGACTAGCATCTTTAACACATCTTCGCTTAGTCTCTCCCTCCCGTTTTTTGCTGCGTCTGGCTGCTTCTACTGGCCGAGTCGAGTCGTCCGCTCCGTCGCCGGCTCCGACACCCGAGCCCGTGTCGCATCCAGCCGTGACACGCAGCCGTCGTCCACAACCTCGCACCACCTCATTCTCTGCTCCCATTTGCTCATCCCCTTCTTCTCCGAGTTTGCAATCCGCCAAATCGCCAATGCCGCTCATCTTGTAAGCCCAATCGCTCTCCCCGTGTCAACTCACGGCCCCAGACCCCCCCCCCCCCTCTGGCATCATGAATCTCTTTCTCTTTCTCGTGCTCTTCGAGCGTCCCCAATTCAAATACATCTTCTCCCGCCGCGCCGACTACTACCCCGTCGACCGCATTAGCTGGCCCGCCAACTACACCACCCAGCATGGTGAGCACTGTCCCACCCCCGCCGAGGCCGTCTCGCTCTACGTCGTCGCCGGCGTCGCCCTCGCCGCCGCCATGGCCTACTTTTGGCAAGCCCGTCTCTTCCGGCTGCTCCCCGTCTGGCTCCGGCCCTTTGCCGCCGAGCAAGGGCCCGACGCGCGCTCCTGGCCCTCGGAAGACGACGCCGACGACGACGACCTGTTCAAGCCCAAGCGCTGGACGCACTGGACCCTCATCCTCTTTCTCATTGCGCTCTTTGGCTTCCTCTTGTCGCTCATCCCCATCATACTGGACTCGGCGCAGACGCTGCATCTGTTCGAGACGGTGCCCTGGTTCGCCGTCGTCGTCGTCACTGTCGCGGACCGCCCGACGCGCACCCCGCGGCTGCTGCTCGCCCAGTACGCCGTCATGCTGCTCACCAGCGTCGCCATCTACTCGATGCACTTTCTCGACCACGACCTGCTCTACGTCGAGCCCACGCAGATCATCCGCGACGCGCTCGCCCTCGTCGCCCTCGCCTGCATCTTGGCCATGCCTCTGCGCGACCCGGCCTGGGACGTGGACAACATTGGCTCCTCGGCGCTGCCGCCGTCGTCGCTCCTCCGCAGCCCCGAGGACAGCCTCTCGCTCCTGCGCTTCTGGACCATGAGCTGGGTCACGCCGCTGGCGCGCCTCTGCCGGAAGCGCGAAATCACCGTCGACGACGTCTGGCAGCTGCCCTACGACTTTCAGCACACGCGCCTGTACATGGCCTTTCGCGAGGTCCGCGGCCGCCTGCTGCCCTGCCTCGTCCGCGCCAACGGCCTCGACCTCTGCCTGTCCACGTCGCTCGCCGTCGCCGAAAAGGTCCTCGAGGTGACCAATATCCGCCTCACCAGCAAGCTCTACCGCGCTCTCGACCGCGCCGAGCCGCGCGAGGCCATTTACTGGTGCGTCGTCATGCTCGGCCTCGACGCCGTCCGCCAGGTCGCCAAGACGACGGCCAACTGGTACTCCCGCAAGGCCTATGAGCGCTCGCGCGGCGAGACCTTTATCGGCCTCTTTGGCAAGCTCCTCACCCGCGCCGTGCCCGGCTCTGACGCCACCGAAAAGGGGCCCCAGAACCGCACATCCCCGCGCCGCGACATGACCACCGCTGACGGCGAGCAGCAGCAGACCAAGATGCAGCGCTTCGTCTCACGCATCTGCGGTCGTCGCGACAAGACGCCGCCGGCCGCCGCCGCCGCCGCTGCCGCCGTCTCCGCGCAGCCCGCGTCCAACGCCAAAGTCGTCAACCTCGTGCGCGGCGACACGTACGAAATCTCGCAGCGCTTCTGGGATTTCCAGAAACTCGTGTCGCAGCCCATCAAAATCATCTTCACCTTGTACTTTCTCGTGGACATTATGGGCTGGCCGTCGTCGATTGGCTTCGCGCTCATGGCCGTCTTCCTGACGTGCAACTCGCTGCTCGTCAAGCATCTCATCGCGCTCGAGCGCCAGCGCACGGCGCACTCGGACAAGCGCGCGCAGGCCGTGTCGCACTTTGTCGAGGCCAGCCGTCCGCTCAAGCTCAACGGCTGGACCGACTCGTGGAGCGCGCGCATCTTTGCGTTTCGCGCGCTCGAGATGCGCAAGCGCCTGCAAATGGCCTACGTGACCGCGTGCATCTCCACGCTCAACGTCGCCGGCGGCACGTCGTATCCGCTCGCCAGCATCGCGCTCTTTACCGTCGTCCTGCGCCGCGGGCTGCCCAACGACGTCATCTGGCCGTCGCTGCAGCTCTTTTCCCAGCTCGAGGCCTCGGTCAAGGAGGCCTTTGACCTCGTCTCGGCCTTTTGGAAGACCACCATCCCCGTCGAGCGCGTCCACGCCTACATGGCCGAGCCCGACCGCGACGTCGCCTCTTCGCTCACCCCCGACGCCAAGACCATTTCCTTTCACCGCGCCTCCTTTGCCTGGCCGTCCACCGACACCGCTGTCCTGCGCGACCTCGACTTTGAGATCCCCGTCGGCGGGCTCACCGTCATCCGCGGCCCCGTCGGCGCCGGCAAGTCCTCGCTGCTGCTCGCCGCGCTCAACGAGATGGAGCTGCGCAGCGGATCGCTCACCGTCCCCGACGAGCCCATCGGCTACGCGCAGCAGCTGCCCTGGCTGCAGAACAAGACGATCCGCGACAACATTGTCTTCCAGCACCCCTTTGACGCCCACCGCTACCGCCAAGTCGTCCACGCCTGCGCGCTCGCCCCGGACCTCGCCGCCTTTCCCGCCGGCGACATGACCAAGCTGGAGGAAGGCGGCGTCGGCCTGTCGGGCGGACAAAAGGCGCGCGTCGCCCTCGCCCGCGCCGTCTACTCGCCGAGCCGCGTGCTGCTCCTCGACGACCCCCTCGCGCCGCTCGACCACGACACGGCCGCCGCCATTGTCCGGCGCTTTTTGCAAGGGCCGCTCGCAAAGGACCGCACGATTGTCATGGTGACGCACCGCGACGACCTTGTGCTGCGCATCGCCGACGCCGTCGTCGACGTGGACGCCGGCACCGCGCGCGTGCTCACCCCCGCGCAGGTGCAGGAAGAACTCGCGCATCCGTACCACGCCGCAGACGAGAACACGGCCCACGACGACGCCGACCATTCTTCCGCTGCGCACGACGACGACGCGGCCCTCTCCGGCGGCGGGCGACTCGACCCCGAGGATCCAAGCGCGACGGGCAGCGTCTCGTGGACCGTGTACCTGCGGTACATGCAAGCCGGCGGCTGGCACCTATGGGTGCTGCTGGCTGTGGCGTACGGCATATCGCGGTACTGCGACATTGCTCGCGCGCGGCTCCTCGAGGAATGGGGCAAGGACACGGCCGCAGCGCGAGGGCTCCTCGATGAACCGCGCGGCTACTGGGGCTTACCCGACGCGGGGTCGCATCCGGGCGTGTGGCTGTACGTGCTCGCGGGCTTGTCGGCCGGCCAAATCGTGAGCTACGGCGGCGCGCAGGTGCTGCTCGCGCGCATCAGCATCGGCGCCGCGCAGGGCCTGTTCCGGACGGCGGTGGAAAAGGTCAGCCGGGCGACGTTTCGGTACCACGACACGACGCCGACGGGGCAGCTCAAGAACCGGCTCATTGCCGACATGTCCATGGTCGACGGCGGCATCCTGCAGCCGCTCGAGTCGTTTGTCTTCAACCTCATCTCGCTCGTCATGGCCGTCGTCGCCATTGCCACGCATCAGCCCATCCTGCTCGCCGTCCTCGGCGCCGTCTCCCTCCTCTTCATCTTCTTCTTCCGCCTCTACGTCCCCGTATCCCGCTGCCTCCGCCGCCTCGAGATGCGCTACCTCACGCCCATCATCGCCAACATTGGCGTCATGCAAGACGGCCTCGTCACGATCCGCGCTCTCCGCGTCCAGTCGCACTTTCAGCAGCGCCACCTCGAAGCCGTCGACGACTTTCAGAAGCAGGACCACTTTTTCTGGAGCATGGCGTTTTGGCTCGATTTCCGCCTCTCCATGAGCTCGGCCGTCACGCGCGCCGCGCTCATCGTACTCATGGTCGCGCTCGGCACCGCGGCGTCGGCCGTCGGGTTCGTCCTCACGCAGACGACGATTGCCATGGCGGCCGTGCAGCAGCTCTGCGAGCGCTTCGCCCAGCTGCAGCTCGACGCCGTGAGCCTGGAGCGCGTGCACATGCTCAACGCCATCCCCGCGGAGCCGACCGGCGACACGCAGCCCCCTTCCGACGACTGGCCGGCGCCGGGCGACGCCGTTACTTTTACCGACGTGACCTTTCAGTACGACGACGATTTGCCCGCCGTGCTCGACGGCGTCAGCCTCTCCATCCCCGGCGGATCTACATGCGCGGTGCTCGGCCGCACCGGCTCCGGCAAGTCCACCATTGCCAACGCGCTCCTCGCCACGCGCGCCCCGACCCGCGGCACCTTAACCGTCGGCGGCGTGGACCTCGCCACCGTCGACCGCGCCGCCCTGCGCCGGCGCATCACGTTTATCCAGCAGGACCCTGTTCTGTTCCCGGGTACGCTGCGCGACAACCTCGATCCCGAGGGCCGCTTTTCCGACGCTGCCTGCGCCAACGCCATATCGCGCGTGCTCGGCGCGACCTGGACGCTCGACACGCGCATTGACGCCGGCGGCAAGAACCTGTCGCAGGGCCAGCGACAGCTCGTCGGCATCGGGCGCGCCGTGCTGCGGCGGTCCGGGCTCGTCATCCTCGACGAGGCCACGGCGAGCATCGATCGCGCGACCGCCGCCACGGTGCAGAGGGTGCTGAGGGAGGAGCTGGCGGAGAGCACGGTGATTACGATTGCGCATCGGCTCGAGGCCGTCGAGGACGCGAATTGGTGCGTGAGGATGGAGAGGGGTAGGGTGCTCGAGTGTGGTCCTGCGCGGGACTTGGCGACGAATGGAAAGTAGAGGTTGTGTCGCAGGGTTTCTAAAATGTATGGATATTGAAAAGGGTGGGATATTCTGTAAAGAGATGGTGTAGTTGGATAGATGAGATGTTGTTTTGCAGTCTTGCGTCACATGCAACAAACAACATGCTTAATTGAATAGATTGCAGTTGGATAATACACAGTTTCATGTCAAGCATGCTCTGATTGGATAGTCTGCAGTTTTACATCAAACATTGCTCTGGTTGAACAGCATACTTTTACTCTGCAGTTTCACGTCAAACATGCTCTGGCTGAATAGCATACTTTCTTTCACTACTTTATTTCCCGTGGTATATGCAATTCTATATGCTTCTAGGGTATATAACTCACGATTCATGACACTGTGTGAACATCCTCCCGTGTACGCCCGAAATCTCGGGCAAGCAGCTACCCAAAAAGCGTGTCCAAGATGCGTTCAAAGCGAGACCTAATTTCGTTAGCAACAACTTTGTACAACGAACAACAAGACACAACATACTCTGCTTTCTTGGGCACAAAGTTGGCCTCGTGCTCCTCCACCTCGGCCAGGTCCTTGAGCAGATCCACCTCCTCGGGCTTGTGAATCTTGGTCTTCATGATAAACTTGTAGCCAAAGTACAGTGCCGGAAACACAAAAATCATCATGTACGAGAACAAAAAGTTGGGCGTATTCCAGCGGCCAGGCAAAAAGACCGGGTAGCCTCCCACCAACGCCATGAGCACGGTCCAAAAGAGCGCATAGTACGCGGCATACGGCATGAACCACGCGCGGTAGGGCAGGGTGGTGGGATCGACGCCCTGCGCGCGAATGGCGCGACGGAAGCACAGGAACGAAATGCAGACGCCGCCGAAATTAAGCAGCTGCGACGCCGTGACCAGAGAGACGAACCAGTTTAGAACGACGGAAGCACCCGAGCCCAGCTGCAGAAAAGACAGCAGCGCAATGACGAGCACAACGCCGACGCAGTAAACGGGAACACCCTTCTTGGTGCAGGTGGTGAGAAGACGCGGCGCCTTGCCCTCAAGAGCCAAGCCGTAGAGCGATCGTGAGGCGCAGTAGACGTACGAGTTGCCGGCCGAAAAAGCCGCCGTCAATACGGTTGCGTTGACGATATGAGGAAGAATCGGGATGCCGAGACGCTTCATGGCGACCACGTACGGAGAGGCGGCAGCGCCGGGTGAGCCGTTGGCATAGGCCTCGATGAGGTCCTTGTCGTTGTAGGGAACGAGGATACCGACGCAGAGGGAGCCGAGGATGAAAAAGGTCGTAAGTCGGTAAAAGACGGCATTGAAGGCACGGGGCATAACCTTGCGCGGGTTCTCGGCCTCGCCCGCGGCCATGGAGACGTAGTCGGGACCAGCAATGGTAAAGGCGGCCTGAATCAAGCACTGCAAAAAGCCAACGAATCGACCCAGGCCACCGGTGTAGCCGTAGAGCTGGGCAAATGAACCAGGGTTGGACCAGTAGCGGAAGCCGAACCGATCGTGCTGGGGGTTCCCGCCCAGCATTACGATGAAAGTAAAGAGTATAAGACCAATAATAAGCAGCACCTTGCCGAGAGCGGCCCAAAATTCGGTTTCACCATACCACTTGACAGCAATTACGTTGATGGCGGCGTATAGAACAATGATGATGGTAATCATTGCGCCAGTGGGTATCGCTTTGGTCCAGAAATTGATAATGAGGTTGCAGGCTACCACTTCAAACGGTACGAGGGCGGCCTGGAAAACAAAGAAATTCCAGCCAATGGCGAAACCAAAGGACTCGTCAACGTAGCGACCGGCGAATCGGATAAAGGGCGAGGATATAGGTAGATAGGTCACCATTTCGGCCATGCACAAGGTGACGGCGAGCACAACAGAACACCAGAAGCTAAAGGCAATGAATAGACTAGCGGGGCCGCCATGGAGAAGACCTTGACCGATTTGAACCTGGACACGAGGCCGACGGCTACGATAAGCAAGAGATTGGAGAATCAAGCGGGGATGTTTTGACAAGGACGCACATAGAGGACGGTTCCGATACTGCCGCCGATGCCAATGAGCTGAATGTGTCGCGATTTGAGCAGACGGTGGGTTTGGTCGACGTTGCCAGTGTCAATGGAGAGGCGGCCGGCCGTGACGTCGGAAACGGGCTTGGGGTCGGCGCCAACAGCTTTGTCGGGACCAATGTTTTTTTCGGCCTGGTAGGGGTAGGCCGGCGGGCTACGCGAGCCGTCTGAGCCCATTGTGACGATTGAGGCAAAACGAGGTGCGCGAGAGGCGATTGAAGTTGCGGGTGCAGTTGGCGGCAATTGCGGGATGCGAAAGAAGAGCTGTAGCCTTACTGTCGCAAAACAATTGGCGCTCCGTGGGTATGGGCCGAGGACGGGCGTATGGAGCTGTGGGAGTGGGAGTGGCTAGTGATGGTCTTGTTGCATGGTGAGAAAAGTGCGTAAGAGTGATGTGCCGCAGATGGCGATTGAGGAGCAGACGAGGGCGGGTCGGCAAAGTTGGAGATGGAAAATTAAAGATTGAAAATGGCGACGAGAAAAGAGAATCGGCGCCGGCTGGTCGGGCGGCATGTGCGTAGTATTTGAAGTAGCTAGCGGGCAAGGCGCGCGACAAGCAGCTGAATCCGTAATACGTCTTCGAATAGCGTCTTGGGCGGGTCAAAATGCAGGCTAGCCGAGCCAGCATCTTGGCCCCAGAATGGTCAGGAGTGATGGCACCAGGGCTGTAACTCGCGGGGATGTAATCCGTAGCTGGCCGGGGTCGGTACGTACAAAAAGTCAGAATGGATGCGGCCTCCAAGGCTCTCCACACGACGTTGATTGATGAAGGAGAGACAAGACGGAGTGTGGTGGGGGAGGCGGGAGGAATGCATCGGTAAAGAGTTGGTGTTGAAGTCTGTTTGCGGATGAACTTTGCATGGCGATAGATGGATATGGATGAATTGAATGGCTCTTGATGGTGATGAAGCTGGTCAAGATGAAGGTAATGAACGAACGAAGACTGGTGACGGATGGTGTTTGCTTGGCTGTGCAGAGTCAAGGAACGACAATGATGAAAGACTTGGCGCAGACCCTGTCTTGAGCGGTGTTTGTGTGGAAGCACTGCCAAGCAGCGGGGCATTCACAGTTGCTTACCCACTATCATTTCACTATATTTCATTTTTTTTGTGCCGCTTGTTGTCTTTAACAATGCAATGAACAGACAAGAGACTTAGATATATGCATGGCTTAGATCATCTTAGACAGACGGTAATTACCTACTCAATCATCTTCACAGTGCTATTAAATCAGTCTCGCAGGATACCTCCTCTTTACGCCCAAACATCACTACCACTCTTGCCAACTCAGCCCGCCAACCAACCCACCATCGTTCGTCAGTTACCATGCCATATTACCCCCCTCAACCCCTCGACCCCTCATTTTCTCCATCTTGTCCAGAAATTAAATATCCCGCCCGACCCATCTATTCATCGCATTGTGTCATCAACGCCAATCAGCATCACAACCATAATCATCCTCTCCCAACTTGCAGCCTGCTTGCAGCCTTGTCACACCTTGTTGCTGTATGGGTTGCACTGTTGTTGCCTCAACACCACCAACAGCCACCTCCCCCGCCCACTCAATTTACGCAAAAGCGCCTCTTTCCGCCACCGCCGTCACTACTGAGACCCGTGGCGCGCAAAGTCATCTTACTGCAGCTCAACAAGCCTCTGACTGCATACTGAGTAGCCGTCGTGCAGATCACGACACTACGCACAAGGACGAATTCAAAAGGGATTCAGAGTTGTAACCACTATTCTAAGAGAGATGAACATCGAATTTCATCCATCTATTATCAACGCAGAATATCAATAAGAGTAAGATTGGGAAGACACATACTCAGACCCTCAAAGACAAAATCCAAGACGTCACGTCATCAGCCCATCGCACCCGTGCCTCAGACCTCATTACAACACGGGCACAATCCGAACCGCCCAACGACCCTACTCATCCTCGCCGCTAGATGCGATCCTCCCATCTAGAGATGCCCAGTATTTAGACCCTTGGGAGGCCGCCTCCGTACCTCCATAAACTTCCTCGCCATCTTCGCTAGTTCCGATGAAACTAGCGAAGCGTTGGTTCACGCAAATCTAAATCACCGACGAACCTTTTCCGTCTCCACCACTTGACCAATCTTTATGCCCTGTGTGCTAAAAGTAAAAAAAAAAAATGCCTATATGCGTATATTCATCAATCACTCAACTATACGGATACATGTCCCATCTCTTCTTTGCCGAGAAACAAAAAAAGGTAAACCCCGTATATACATTGCTCGCTCGTTCGCTTTCCGTGTCCTGTTACACACATATACACCGCTTCTCCCCTTGAAAAAACGCTTGGTTCCAATTCTTGGAATCCGTACGTCGCGCTCAGCTGCAGTAGGCCAGTATAAAATCATCGACAAAAACACTGTACAATTTGCAAAGTTGCGTAAAGAGGGCTATTCGTCCCTTGATAGCCCAGTATATGGTGCCCCGGAAGCGCTCATCGGTCCACAGCGTTGGCGTCGGGAGGCTGTACCGGCAAACCGTGTTTACGGTAACCACCCTTGACCTCTTGCACGGGGAGCTCTTCTCTGGCTTCTTCTTCAGGGACGTCGGGCTTCTCCTCGTCGTTTGAACCGTCGGCGGAAGTCTCCTCCGGAGTGGTAGCAGAGGTAGGCTCCTCGGTCGCGGTAGCGCTCGACGTGGCGTCGTCGGTTTCCTCGGCATCCATCTCAGGCACGGCGCTCTCGCTGACCAGGGGGTGCGAGGTGGACGCCTCCCTGACGGAACGGATGCGCTCGTCTTCTTCGGTAGGCTCAGCGTCAATGTCGGCGCTAATCAGGGGCTTGGACTCGCTGGCTTCTTTTACCGAGTGGATTCGTTCGTCCTCGTCGTCCTCATCCTCTTCGGCGGCTTTAGCATCCTCTTCCGCCCTGATACGGGCCTCTTCCTCAGCCTTGAGCCTGGCTTCCTCTTCAGCCTCGAGTCTGGCTTCTTCTTCCGCTTTCAATCTGGCCTCCTCTGCCACTCTGGCTTTCTCGTCAATAATCTCTTTTAGCCGCGCCACGTCGAACTCATCGCTGACATCCTCGGCGTCCATCTTCCACTGAACAACCTCCTTAAGGCTGGCCAGCTCCTTGGCAGCGGCCGCCGCAATCGTCATGCCACGATCCTCTATCTCAACTACGGCGTCCTGAGCCTCGAGCAGCGTCGGGTGCGTGACAATCAGCTGTTTGAGCTCCTCGGTCCAGTCTTTGAATGTGCTCTTGAGCTCATGGTACTTGGCCCAGTCCTTGTAGGTAACACCATCAGTCCACGCCCACTTCATGCCAATCTGCTGCAGAGCCAGGCTGCGCGTCTCATCGAGAATGGCAAAGTGCACGTCAGAAGTGGACAGAACTGTGCTACGCAGGTCCTCGTCGTATTGCTCGCGCCAGCTGCGGATAGCCTGGGCCTTGGACTTGATAGCGACGCCGGCGGCCCGAACAGCCTGAATGGTTTCCTCAACGGCGTCGATTTCGGTTCCTTGCAACTTCTGCGAAACAAGGGCGTTGATTTTGTTCTTGAGGTTGGTGATTTCGGTGGTAATGGTCTCTTCCAGTTGCTGAATGAGAGAAGCTCCAACGACGTTGGCTTCTTGATCAATCATACGACGCGCGATTTCATCGACGCCGTCTTCGATTTCGGCTGCGCCCTGTTCAGCTTGGGCCGCAAACTTTTCCTGCCACAACTCTAAATCGCTCGTCACCATTTCACGCACTTTTCGCTGCATGTCGGATTCGTTTTCTTCGGGTTCTGGAGCCTCGACAGCGCCGCGTCCTGATCCGAGCTCAGCCTCTGTCTCGCGCTGCAGAGGCGTGTCGCTTGGTTGGCTGTCGCTGACGTCCAGAGTAGTGCTCTGGGGAGCAGGCTTGCTTACGTACGATGACTGGGTGATTGTACCAGTCGTCGAGCTGCTGCTGTTGTCAGAATCATAGAGTACAGTAGAGAACACGTTGAGTGCTTACCTGGAGCTGGGTGCCCAGGTGCTGGACGCTTCGTGCAAGGCCTTGCTTTTCGCGTGCGACTTGTAGCGCCCCAGGCGCTCACCAATGCGCACAAGCTGCGGCTCGACATTCTCAACGTATACAGCGCGCAACTGGGGCCACACCGCGCGATTGAGAAATGCATTGCTGTTGGACCACGTCCACTGGGCTGCCGGCAGCACCGTATTGGCGGCAAATTTGTGCGAGGCCTCGTAGACATAAATGGCGTATGGCTTGGAGAATTCATACGCAGGGTATACGATGCTGTCAATAGCGTAGAGCGACTGCGTCTTGGCGATGTTGTAGTAAGGCTCTGCCAGGGCGACGGCCTTGGAGACGTGCGGCGCGAGAAACTTGTCGTAGTGGTTTTGCGTAAAGGCCTGCAGCTGGGCGATGCGCGGTTGGCCATTGACCTCCCACTGTATGAGGGCATAATCGCGGCCCTTGACGACCCAAGGCTCGCCGTATTGGACAGCATAGTGTCGGACGGGCGCAATCACGGTGGTCTTGACCGTGTCGTAGTAGGGCTGGGCAATGTCGACGTAGGACGCGGCGTACTGGTCGTAGTAGGGCTGAACATGGGGCGCGATGGCATTTTTGACTTGAAAATAGTGCTTGCAGACAAAAGGGGACGTCTCATCACAGTCTTGGAGCGTGGGTGGGCATCGGAAGAGGATCGTGAGAATGGCAGCCCATGTGGTGAGGCTGGAGGTGAATTAGCGATGCGAATTGCCGAAAATGAGAGTCCATTGATATGATATCAATGGCGGGAGTAGCTTACCGTGCTACCAAGCTTATCGACCAACGGAGGAAGCCTGGCTTGTTCCGAATCCTGCGACTTCCGTTTGCTTTGGCGCTGGGCTGCGCAGAGCCATTCGGAGCTTCGGTCATGGCGCAGAGCTTCGGCTTGCAAAGCACTCGAGCGAGTTGGGTCGCAGATATTCAAACGCGAAATTGGCAGAGCTAGATTAAAGAGGTCGCTCCAGGCGAACGCGAATGGAAAGAAAAGACTTGGCAGGCGATGATGGCCGATTACTCGAGGTTTGGCGTGATTAGGTGGGTCGCGTCGCAGGTGTGCTTCTGTCCCGTCAGACTGTCACAGGCCAAATGCAGGGGCTGCCGGCTGCAACAGGCTGCCGCAAACCGCTGCAAACCGCTGCACGAAAGATGGCCAGGCACCGAGGTTGAAGCAGTGACTGTCTGAAGTGCGCGTCTGCCGGATATAAAGCAGGAGGGATATTTTTTTTTTCTTTGTTGTAAATTTCGACAATGTTTTTGGCAAGTCTTATGACTCTCATGGAGCGTCCATGGCGTCTGTTCACATGCAGTGCAGTCTCGCGTCATGTGGAGGCCTACTATTACCGCTACAGCCTTGGAGATCACCACTAAAACTTGGTCATGGTGGCAACGGCTTTTGGCATTATGACGTGTGAAGCCTGATAACAAACACAAGACACTATGTATACCCAGATTTCGCCTTTTTATTGTTTGCCCCTTCATCATCATCCACAGTTCTGGCCTTTGCCTGAGCTTCAGTTGCAACGAACGACATGATCAACCCGGAGCCGAAACGTGGAAGGGATCAATAATTGAATAGTCCTTCCTCCCCCGCCCTTTTCAAATACTTGTCGCTGCCTTCAGGGGAAGAATCGCGCTCGTCGTCGTCATTTCGCTTTGTGTAGCCCCGAGTGCAAACCCCAAACTGGACAAAAAGTACAAGGAACAGCTTACAAACTCACTCGAAGAATCATGTCAATCGTAAGCGACGTAGTTTGTCGAGCTACAGCTGAACCTAGAGTGAGCAAAACGCCAGCGCCGACGGGGAGGGGAGAAATTGTGCCCAATTACGCGGCGATAGATGTAGCATGGCTTGTACATTGCCCTCACATTGGATCTCTACTGCCAAGTTCAAAGCCGGGTCAATTATCCGGTACGAGCTGTGATGCTTGTAATCAACTGTCATCTTTTCTGTGCGACTTGGGCGCCCAGCAACAAGGCTGCGCGTGCCAGGGTGCAGTCTCGGGTCCGATAACAAGCGCAAAAAGGGGCCTTCCCTTTCCATACCACTTACCTATTTACTACGCCCGCTAGTTCCTACTCTCACCATGTTCTCAATCGAGGGTGACCATGACGCCTTGGATGAGAGTGATCGTCTGGACAAGGAATGGTATGAGAGTTTACTGGAGACAGACACGCAACAAGTCATCTCCCGCTTCGTCGCGAAGCACCGAAAGGGAGTTCCCACAGAGGTTCGCGCTTTAGAAGCTGGTGGACTCAATGCTTTACTCCGCGTTCAGTTTATAGATGGCGCTTCGGCTGTGATACGATTTACAAAGCCTGGAAAGACTATGTTTCCAGAGGAAAAGATTCGAATCGAAGTCGCCACGACAAGATCACACGTCAATTCCCATTCCATTCGTTCTCCACTGGGGAACGAAAGAAGAGAGTCCACTCGGTCTGGGAGCATTCATAATCATGGAATTTGTTAATTACAACGGGAGTATGACTGCAGTGATGCAGATTCCAGGCTTGTCGAAAGACATCGCGCCAGTCCTAGACCCAAATATTGACGAAACGAAACTCGAAGGTCTATATCGCCAGGTGTCAGGTGTTCTGCTACAGCTCTCAAGATTGGAATTCCCTTTGATAGGGGCTCTAGAAGAAATTGATGAATGGCAGTGGGAAGTGCGAACCCGCCCGCTGTCGATGCCACTAAATGAGCTGGTACGAAGAGGGACTTTTCCCCGGGCAAAGCTGCCTGCCGGCTCCTTTCAGAGCTCATCGAAATACTTTGAGAGTCTCGCATCACTACACGTTGACCACCTCTTTCATCAAAGGAATGACGTCGTCGAGTCAGAGACCGATTGTCGGCGCAAATACACGGCAAGGAAACTCTTCCAGAAACTTGCCAGGGAGAAGAAACTTATCCCAGACAGTCACGGGCCTTTCAAGTTTTGGTGCGACGGTTTGCGACCGTCTAATATCCTCCTCAATGATCAATTGGAGATTGCAGCCGTGATTGACTGGGAATTTTCTTACGCCGCCCCGTGCGAATATACATATTCTCCTCCTTGGTGGCTACTAATCGAGCGGCCCGAATTCTGGCATGATGGACTAGCAGACTGGACTGAAAAGTACGAGCGCCGGCTGAAAACCTTCTTAAAGGTCATGACGGAAACCGAGGACGCTGGCATCGCCGCTGGGCAGCTCCGTGAGGACCAGCGACTTTCCAGGAGGATGCGCGAGAGCTGGGATAGCGGCGAGTTTTGGACCGTCTATGCAACGCGAGAAAGCTTCGGGTTTGACGACGTGTACTGGGCGAAGCTGGACCATCAGTTCTTTGGGCCGCACGAGGGAAAGCTGGAGGATGCATGGATGCATAGATTGGGGCTGCTGGATGAGCAAACGAGAGCGGGCATGGAGCCTCTCGTAGCGAAGAAATTGGAGGAAATGAAGACTCGGCAGTTGGCATGGGAGCCAGACGAATGAGTTCTGGTAGTTATTCAAGAAGAATAGATTTCGCAACAGTCTGTCAGATTATTCTGTCGCGCTAGGCTATGATTCATCTCGAGTACAAGTCTTAATTCCTTATCACAAGTTACCTACTACCAGGCACGCCAGGCTAAATACCACCTACATATCTGCCTAATTAATACCCGGTGAAAGTGCTTCGCCACAGAGTAATTGTCGAAATACTGACTAAGCTGCCTGTCAACGATGACAAGTAGCGAGTACTTTTTTTCTCGCCCATATTGGTGCTTCCTGGCGCTAAATACAGGTATCCATGACCGCACCCCACACATTCATCAGCATCTCCTTCCGACATTGCCAAGCTAAGGCCGTAACCTCCGTTTGCCGCCCTGACCCTTACTGACATCACGACAGCACCCGCTTCGATCTTGAACTTGTTTACAATCTCATGGTTCCTCGAACCCTTTGCAAGTAGCTCTCCTCGCGCAGGGTACAATGGACGACGCAACCACAACCATACCCTCGTCCTCGCCGAGGCATGCCCGTCCGCCAACGAGGTCCGACAATCCCGCCTCGGGCACTGCTCCTAACGATGGCGTCCCCTCCATCTGTCGAATCTGTCGAGGCGAAGCGACCGAGACCGAACCATTATTTTACCCCTGCAAATGCAGCGGCAGCATCAAATTTGTGCATCAAGATTGCCTGATGGAGTGGTTATCCCATTCCCAGAAAAAGTATTGCGAGCTTTGCAAAACGTCGTTCCGCTTTACAAAGCTCTACGCACCCGACATGCCCCAATCGCTACCCGTTCACATCTTCATCGAACATATGGCCAAGTACCTATTCCGCAATATCTTGATCTGGCTTCGCGCAGTCCTTGCTGTTAGCACTTGGATATGCTGGCTACCGCTCTTCATGCGAGCTGTCTGGTCCTTCATGTTCTGGATCAGCGACGAAGGGTTGGGCGGCTCACTCTCATCGCTCCGAAGCGGCCAGGCCTCTTGGGAGGCTTCTTTACACAACCAATTCTTTGGCCAATGTCCTGCAAATCCGTTTGTCGATCTTGCCACGACAACCCTGGCCCAAGCTGCGACAATGATGAAGAATCTGCCCGGGGACCTTGGTGGTATTCCAAAATTCTCCGTCAAGTCGATAGGGTACGCCGCAAATACAGTCAACGGCACAGGCTCTTTTCGGTCGTACAGGGATGAGAATGGCACCATTACGGTTCTCTACGAGATCGATTCACCGTTTGCTTCTCTACTGAGCAACGTCACGTTTTTTCGCACTTTGACGCAGAGTCCTAGATTCAATAGAGCAATCATGTCCGTTGTCGAAGGCCAGATCATCACGGTTCTCGTCATTATCTGCTTTATTCTCATCATCCTTGTGCGCGATTACGTCGTCCAGCAACAGCCCGAGTTAAATGTGCGCGCCGCATTTGCTGAGCAAGAAGGTGATCAGGTAGACGCCTTTGAAGCCGGCCCGGAACAACTTCTTATTAGAGACGATGCTGCAAATGCAGCCGCCCGCGACCTCGATCACGATGCCATTGGGCATCGGCCTGATAATCGCCAATTGCATCGCCGTGAACCAGAGATGGATGAGCAAGAGGCCATCAATCAAGTTTGGGCCATGACTATCCGACCAGGCATATATGTCCCTGATCCCGAAGCTGGCGAGGAGCCGTCGCATGTCATGGAATATCTCCGCATATATCGACGTGCTCACGGTGATCATAGTGAGATTCTTCGAATTATCGAGCAAGAAGATACCGATGGCAGGCTTCGCTACTGGGCTGACGCTACTCGCCGAGCCATGTTGAGTAACAGACAACAGGGGCCTTCTGAGCACGGCCATGATTGGGCCAATTCCCGTGATATATTTGATCGCCCTGAAAGCCCAGTGTCCTCCTCTAGCCATCAAATTAATTACCCCCCTCGCGAGACAACTGCTATCAGTCGACAGGACTCTGATCCCCCCTCGCCCATGCTTCAGCGGGACCTTCCAGCCTCGCCTTCAACTCTCGGCAACGGGCTGCGACCTCGAGCTACATCAGCCGGACCTAGCCACTCAAATTCGATACATCCACTGGCGAACAACAGCTGGACCTTTAGTGAGCTACCAACCGACGAACAAGGGTCCGCGCGCAACTCACATGCACACGATGATTCCACATCAACCCATGGGAAAGGTATATTCGGCGATTTTGTTGACGACGCGTCGCCATCAAACTCAAGAGAGGCTTACCTAGGACCTGTCAATCACACGATTCAGGGGCAGGCATCCGACCGCGAACGAGACGAGAACGCTGTTCCTGAGCTTGAAACGGCTGTTCTACCAATCCAAGCTGAGACTCTTGCTGTCCCGCAAGGCGCTGCTCCTGTCAATCGCGAGCAAGATATTGGTTTTGTCGGCAGGGTTGCCAACTTCATGTGGGGCGACCTCGATCGCCATGCCGACGAAGTAGCACTGCAAGCTGCAGCAGAGCAGGATGCTGAAGACGATGCCTGGGTCGATATCGTCGACGGTGATGTCGGTGCAGATGACGCCCAGCCTAATGGCGAAGATATGATGCAAGCAGCGGCCGACGGCTTTGATCAAGAAGCTATTGACGACATGGAGGATTTCGAGGGGGTCATGGAGCTGGTTGGTATGCGCGGTCCTATCGCGGGCCTGTTCCAGAATGCCATCTTTTGCTCTGTCCTTGTATCCGTCACCATTTTCGCATGCATCTTTGTCCCCTACAACATTGGTCGTGTCACGGTCTGGCTCATGGCAAGCCCCATGCGTCTTGTTCGCATGATTGTCGAAATTTCAAAGCTCGTTCAAGATGCCCTCGTCATGGCTTGCGCATTCTTGTCCTGGTGCTTGATTAATTTGGTGGAGATGCTCGCCACCTTCCTGCCCAGCGGCGTAATTGCCAAAGTCATCGCAGTTCGAAAGGCATGCTGGGACCTTTGGATCAACGCCGGCGCCAGGATTTTCGATTACTTGTTCATGGACTTTCCCACGTCTGCAACAGAGATTCAAAACTTTTCAGCCATCAGCCACGCTGCTCTTATAAGTCTCAAGTCCCAAGCCTTCCGCTCATTCGAAGCCATTCAACAGCTGGGCTGGGCGATTTACAACAATGGTATCACTATACCGAGTGCGGAACATTTTCGGCTGCTTGGAACCAAGGTTAACGCTTCTCTGCAATTCGTCATTGCCTCCTCTTCGCTTCTGTTGACGCCCGACGCTTGGGTCATCAATCTGGGAGACTCCAAGGTCACTGAAGTTGTTGATCCTGAGCTTGCTCGTTGGTCTGGTGGCGATCGATTTTGGGCTATCCTGGCCGGATATGCCGCAGTCTTTGCCATGGCAGCCATGTATCTCCAACGCAACAGCCCGTTCTCAAATGGCGAGTTCATGAGAGCCTGGGAGGCAGGCATCATCGATACCCTTCATCAAGCTAGCGGCATCTTGAAGGTGATTTTAATCATCAGCATAGAAATGCTCGTATTTCCCCTTTACTGTGGAATGCTGCTTGACCTGGCGCTTCTCCCACTGTTCGAGGATACGTCTGTTCTATCACGGCTCATGTTCACACGCAACTATCCTGCGACGTCGATTTTTGTTCACTGGTTCGTCGGCACCGGCTACATGTTTCACTTTGCACTGTTTGTCTCAATGTGCCGCAAAATCATGCGCCCCGGCGTTTTATACTTTATCCGCGACCCCGACGACCCCGAGTTCCATCCTGTCCGCGACGTGCTGGAGAGAAACTTGATAACGCAGCTTCGTAAGATATTATTCTCCGCCTTTGTGTACGGAGCACTGGTCATTGTATGTCTCGGAGGTGTAGTATGGGGGCTCTCGTTCACATTGCCAACACTGCTGCCAATTCACTATTCGTCTAATGAACCAGTGCTGGAGTTTCCTGTTGATTTACTGTTCTACAACTTTTTGATGCCGCTGGCCATCAAATTCTTCAAGCCCGGAGATGGTATCCACGCCATGTACACATGGTGGTTTCGCCGATGCGCCAGAGCCCTACGTCTAACCTCTTTTCTATTTGGAGACCGCAAGGTTGACGAGGAGGGCAACTTGCGACTGGCAGAGTCAGCTGGAGCTGGTCTGTGGCAAAGCTTATTCTTGGGAATTGACAAGTCCAATAACACCGCTGTCAAATCGTGGAAAGATGCCGTCACTGGTGACGTGGGGGTGGAGGCTGGGGAGGCTGAGTCCGAAAACTTGAAAGCCCACAAGGCATATCTGGTCCAGTCTCAACAGCTGCTAGTAGACGGCAGATTTGTCCGCGCCCCTGCATCAGATCGTGTCAAGATTGCCAAGGGTCGCAAGGTGTTTATTACCGTCGACGAGGACAACAGGCGGCAGGACGGGAATGACGACGACGACCTTTACGCCTCGGATCAGTATCGTAACGTTTACGTGCCACCGAGTTTCAGGTCGCGCATTTTTCTCTTTATTCTCTTCATTTGGGTCTTCGCCGCCTTTACTGGCGTCAGCCTTACCATCGTGCCGCTTGTCATTGGGCGCATGATTTTCAAGGCTTTAATTCCCGAACATGTACGCACCAACGACATTTATGCCTTCAGTATTGGCATTTATATTCTCGGAGCAATTTGCTACTTGGGGGTACACAGCCGCAGGGTCCTGGATAAGGTGGAGGGATGGATGGCGAGCGCGCGCGAAGAATTTGAGGTAGGGACAGCAGTAAACCGCACATTATCGACGTTTGTGCGGGCGGCTCAGCTCGTCTACACCTACTTTTTTCTTGCCATTGTCTTGCCACTGCTCGTCGCATTGCTTGTGGAACTGTACGTTGTTGTTCCGCTGCACACGTACATGAATTCGCCAACAGCAGGCACGATTGAAGCAGGCAAGGTGGGCCATTTGAGTCAAGGCAAACATACAGTACGCCTCACACAGGTGTGGACTCTGGGCTTGCTGTACATGAAGCTAGGCGCGCGGATGATCACTTCACTGTTTCCGGATAGTCGGCCGGCCTTGGCGGTGCGAACCGTGCTGCGACGAGGCTGGCAGCATCCTGATGTAGGCGTTTTCACGCGTGCATTCGTCATTCCCGGGCTAGCGATTGCTCTGGTGGCGATTTTTACGCCGCCATTTGTAGCAAGATACCTAGTGCACTATCAAGTGTCAGGATGGGTGCCAAAGGCGGGTGAGACTGCAGAGGAGCTGGCAAAGCTGGCGATATTCTATCGGTACTCATACCCCGGTGCAGCAGTCTTGCTGGTAATGATGAAGAACGGCATGATGCTCGCAAACGTGTTTAGCAAGTGGACATCAGGCGTGCGAGACGAGGCATACTTGATTGGAGAGCGGCTGCACAATTTTGGGGCTGCGACGGCGGGAGCGAGGAAGGGTAGAGCGACGTGGCGAGCGGGAGGGAACCGACTATAAATGATGGGTGGAACAAGGCGTTGCTTTTTACGTATGATGTACATTATTTGTTATGGCACAATAAAGCTGATGAATGATTCAAGCCTAACGAAGCGGGTGTTTTCTAGCTGCGCCAAGTCGGCAGTAACACGTCGCCGCCCAATGTATTTCGTGATGCATCATGCCACCTACGTTCCAGTCTAATCTCATCTTGCCTTATATCTTTGTCTCCTGTACTTCGACAATCCTCAGCGTTTAGCCAGCCTTGTTTTGACATTTGGCGACGTGTTTCTTGCGATATAATGGAATACAGGACCGATACCCTGCAGATGGTCAAATATACGGCTTTCCTACGGAAGTACATTGCGGGTGATTCAAACCAATGTCAGACGAAAGTACGGATATATCGATGTTGATAACGTCTCAGTTTCCAGACGTGCATAAGAGAGCAAATTATCAAAGGTCATGCGACATGGTCTACCAGTGTTGAGATGTGGCGCGGAACAAGGATAATGCCCCTGACTTTAGACAACCGTTGTACAACCGATCGAGCGAGCCTATTAAATCGAACGGTATTACCCGGGGCAACCAGGAAATTGAGCTGATGAGGTTTTATTCGCATTCATTTTACATTCTGCGGCTGCTGCGTGCAGGCATACTTTCTTTCACCAGGGATCCTGTCTCCGGACTCTGGAGACGTGGGAATGAATCACGTGAACCGCCACAGACGGTCGCGAGGTTTGTTGTGGCTGGGGGTGATGGCAGGCTATTTTGGCGCCGGTTGCCCATGACTGCAAGGTGGAAGGGCCCCGCTAGACTCAAAACAGCCCAGATGCGCTGGCAGCCCCTCTTGGGACCCTGGCACCTGGCCCTGTTGCCCTGCTGCTGCAACTGCGCTTTCAGGGCACCACATGTGCGCTGCAAGTTCCCGACGGCAGTGACCGCGGTGCCTGGGGAACTTGTCATCAGCCACGCACCAGCCACAGTTGGGCTGCAAACACACATGACTGGGTCGGCGTCACAGGCCAAAACACCCGCCACACTGGGCGCGCATCCCGGCCTCCCTATGACCTTCCCTTTTCCTGCTTCTCCCATCCACGCGGCCTCGCACGACTTTCCGCGACAAGGTAAGCAAAGAACAGCCTGGGCTTTTGCGACAGCCCTTTCGACAGGCTTCTCTCGACAAATCTTTCGTTCCTATGCGCGACTTCGAATATCCGACTACTCCTTTTTCCTCGATTACACCTCACCGCTGTTCCCCGCCAGGAAGCCACGACAACCACTTTACGCCTCCCCCCTTACGACAAACGACAAGCGACAAGCGACAAATTCCAGACGTTGCGCGTATTGATTGAATATTATAAAGGCTTTCCTGTTTATGCCGTTTTGATATTCTTTCTTTCAACGCGTTTAAACTCTTCGTTACTCTTTCGCTCTCGCCCTCGTTCACACGATACCTAGCAAACGTAACCTTGGTCACACTCTTCCATTCGGTCGCCTTGCCACAGTGATTAGCTCAACGCATAAGCCAACAAGAGTATTCACGACAGCATTATTCATGCTCCCTGCCACGTATCCGTCATCGTAGCTGCGATTCGACCGCTACAGCAGCTGCGCAACGCACAGCATGGAACCACCCTCGTCACCGCCCGGCGAGACTGCCACCGCTGAGGATGCGCTCTCCTGGTACAAGTCCCAGTATGCGCAGCTCGAGGTTGAGCTTGCCGAGTTTCGCGACTCCAGCCGCGAGCTCGAACAGGAACTAGAGAAGGACATTGAGAGAGCAGAGAAGCAGGAGAGAGTCTTTCAGGAAAAGGCAGAAGCTCTCGGTTTTGAGGTGCAAGAGTGGAAGGTGAGATGTTCTAGTTCAGAGTCTTTTACCAATTGCTAACAAATGTAGCGCAAATACAAGGAATCCAAAACCGAGGCCGCATCGGCGCAAAATGCCCTCGAAAAGGAAATCACCGTCCTCCGCGATGCAAACCGCACCCTGCAAATGAAGCTGCGCGACTCTGAGGTGGCCAATGACGATTTTGAGCGCCAGGCGCGCAACACCACTTCGTCACTCGAGGACATGGAGTCCAAGTTCAACCAGGCCATTGAGCGCGGCGTCATCATGGATGAGGAGATGAAGCAGGGCGAGCAGGAGCGTGAGAAGCTGCGTATTGAGTCTCAGCGTTTGCGCGAGGAGCTGGCCGAGCTCAAGATCGAGGCCGAGCTCATGCAAGACAAGATCCAGAAGCACGAGGCCCGCCAGCACCACCTTTCCATCATTTCCACCGACATGTCCGCCCTCGGCTCGCCCACCTTTGACCGGCATACGGAAATGTCACCCAATTCGATCGCCAGCTCGCCCCTCATCAGCACACCGCCACCCAACGAAAAGGCCCCGTCATCAGTAGGCACCGTCTCCGACATCAACGAGCCGCCCTCGCCGCCCATGTCCGAGGCATCCAACCCGGTGCCCAGGGTTGCACCCTCCAAAACACCTGTCCGCACACTGCAGCGCAAACCGAGCCGTCTCCCTTCGCTGGACCAGAGTGTAACACCCAAGCCCCGCGTCAAGTCGACGACCACCCGCATGGCTCCCCCGCGTGTCTCTGGTACAAGCCTTGGCTCAGGCTCCAAATATCGCACACCCGCCAACAATCGTTCCACCAACTCTCGCACGACGTCACATAAGCTGCCAGCCTCCAACTCGCTTTCTCACATTCGCACGCTGACGGAGAAGATGCAGCGATTGGAGGCGCGCGTGCACAATGTACGATCGAAGCTTCCCGGACCGGCGAGCAGCCCGCCGCGCGCCTCGCCGCGATCTGCTAAGCACATCAATGTTCCGTCGTCGGTGACGGTCCGTTCGCGCAAGCGCACAGCTGGCTCGGCGACGTCGTCCATAAACGGAGACGAGAAGACGCCGACTAACTACCGAGCCTCGACCTCGTCACGACAAGGCCACGTGCCTAGACTCAGCACATCCAACATGAACCGCCTGTCGTTTGGTCCGCTGCCAAACCGGGCACCTGATGCAGACAGCAGCCGGCCTAGCTCGCGGACCAGCATGTCATCATACGCGCGACCCCCTTCACGAACAGACATGGCGCCCCCAAGACCCATGTCGCGCACGTCGACTCGCACACCCCTCAGCCGACCCCGATCATCCATGTCCCTTCACAGCCACTCGCACTCAGCCAGCACGCACCAGCTCGATCTCGACATTGAAGAGGAGCACGAGGGCAGCCTACAAACACCGAGCCGGCGTGGCACGTATGGCAAGGTGGATTTCAGCAGCAGCATGAGCGGTGTCCCAATGTCTAGTGGCTCGTCGATTCCGATACCCGGCGGTCGTAGGCAGAGCGGTGACCGTCGAACGAGTGTTGGCGTAGGTCGAGTCCCCATGGTGGCGGGTCGGCCTAGCACAGCCGGCGGGCAAAAGCTGCCCGAGGCGAGCGACTTGGGCGAGACGTATTAAGGAAAGATGTTGAGCGACGCGTAATCATAGATATATTCCCTGGCTGTACTATGGAAGCGAGTATTTGCATTTTTGGGCTTGTTTTTATATTATAAGACGGCACGATCCCCCATGATGTTTATATATCTCTCGAGAAAGAAGAGACGGGTGGGGGTAGTGTTTATTGTTTTTATGACGAATTATGGAACATTTCTTTTTATCTTGAACAAGGCAACGAATGGCCAATACCCCTGTTTGTGCAAAGGACGCGAGAAAGGAAGGGTTACGATAGGTTGGTATGGAGAGTAAATGATATAAGATTTAGGGTGTGACTTGTAATTGACGACGTCATATCAAGATATTTTTAAATGAATACGACTATGCGTTCTATGCGCTAAGATGAGATTAGGATGCATATTTCTCTGATTACGGCCGAGATGGGCTATTGACCCCAAGTGAGCACGTTGGCGGACTTCATGTAGGGAAGAGAAGAGTAGAGAACAAGGCTAGGGTAGCAAGAGAAGAAGCGAAGAGGTGAAGTGAGGTGAGAGCTAGAAGGGTGAGATTGGAAAGACGGTGGAGCGTCATGAGGGAGATTTTGCATGTGGAGAAGGAGGCGGGTTTGATCAATGGTGGACCGTAGAGTATGACTGGGCTGGAAGATGGAATCGAAGTTGGGTTACGAGGAAGAAGCAGTAAAATGGTGGAAGCCCGAGAAAAGAACGCGAGAGGTATGGAGAGTGTGTCGACAAGGGTAGCAGCGGAAATCACATGGCAGAGAATGACTTGTTCTCGCCAGCAAAAGTTGGCATTGTGCCTTTGATGCCCGAGCACATCTAGGTAGCTGCGTAGTGAAGATGGTGATGTCGGGTTATGGCATTCATAACGGTCACGGCAGGCACACTTTAAGCAGATCCCCGATGAGCATAAAAGAAATGGGACGGCTTGGTGATGGATGGGAAAGCAGTAGAAGTTTTGTCAGATTCTAATTCTTTTTCAGAATTGCCTTGTTTGGCAAATGTAAAGAACGCGGGATGTGGGAAAAGGGAGATGAGGCTGTCAGCGGACGAACGGCGGAGAGCCTGTCGGCAGAGAGTCGGCCGGCCACCGTGGTTGCCCAAGATGGCAACAGAGACCGGAGCAGGACCGGTCAGCGTCAATCTAGGGGCTAGAGTTTACTTGTTTCTTGTCTTGATAATGATTACTTTTTATTAATACAAAAGCAGTCCGCGAACCAAACCATTGCTCCTCCGGGGGTCCGGATGGCTACTGTGCGAAAAGAAAGCCGAAAATGGATTGCGATTTTGTTGTAAAGACGCAAATGGGACCCGGCGATGCGTCTTGGGAAACAAAACGTGCGCCTTTTTGTCCCAAGTTGGAGTCTGCCTGTCGGAGGAGGGAGGGCACACTTTTTTCGGGTCAAGCCGTGTAAGACGGGGGAATATGAATAAGATGTCATCAAAGACGCCTCGTGCAGCCGGCTGAATGTGGACTAGTGTTGCTGGGCTGATGTGGGGACTTTCTAGTTGGTTCGTAAAAGGGGGTGTGTGGTTAGTTTAGTTTGGCTGGGCTCAGGTCAGCAAAATAGCAGTAGATATTTAGATGTCAGCCGAACAATGATTGGCATTGTTTGAGATCCCAAGATGATGGGAGTTGGACAAGGGAGCGATTAGTTTTATTGCCCTTGCATTTGGCGGGCGGGCTCTTGGAAAATAATTTTGCATGCCATGTTGGGGGAGGCAAAAATCGGAGAGCCGCAAAGGTGGGGCGCCGGGGCGGGGGACTCAACAATTGGGAAGAGCACAAACAGGATGAATGGTCATGATGAGTTGGAAAAGGGAGGGGGCCTATTGGATGATGAAAAGAGGGTAGGCAAAGTTGCGGAAACTTGAGCTGCGATTTGTTTTCTCTTTTTTTCTTCCGACTTCATTCGTCGTTTTCGCCGGGACTTGGTGAACCCGAGTGGTGTTGACCGAGATGTTATGTACTTGAGTGTTGACATCTCAGTTTCTTCGTGCAGCATACAAGATGGCGAGGACAACTAAATTGAATTACAGTTTTGCATAGATGTCAGCTCCGCTTGGCATCCGTCACCGTGGGACTTTTTTTTTTCTCCCGATCTGATATCGCCCATAGTTATTGCTGCATCCTAGCCATGCCATGTTGGGATTCATCAAAAGAAGCGCCAATCAGGATGCATGATTAGCACTAGATTAAGTGCATATATTTGTGCATGCATTTGTGCATGTGCATGTGGTTGACTTACTGGTACACCCCCTCCTTGGAACACTCTCCAGTTTCCAGACGCGCAACAATGCATTGCTGGCTGCCGCTGTCAGGTTCTTCTTCGTGTGTCGGAGATATTGTAGACTCTTTTGCATGGTACATGGATGAAGAAGAAATGCTCGATTTACCCTCTGCAACAAGTTACGTTGATGCAGGGAGCAGCAGTAGTATCTCCACCCTACAGTCACTTCACACACCCCCTCACGGCGATTCTGTCATCAGCTTCCAGTTGGCCTCTGGACCTGCTTACGTGCAGTTGTACGTTTCGGAGCTCCATGTCTGTAACTAGTACGAACTAATTGTGTCGTATCAAGCTGTTCCTGATTACACTCCCACGTCCGTCTTCCAATAGCTGAAGGATAGCCTTGGGCAGACCAGATACATAATCCTCAGAGCGCCGTCTTATGCCCCATCTGCGGCTGTCTTTTGATTTTCCTCTTTCTAGCATTTACTCTGATAGACTGTTTGAATCATCTCGTCGGCTTCTATTTTTATACATTTCTTGTTCCTTCGAAGCGATTATTTCGATACTCGACTGCCCCCACGACGACACTACGACGAGACTGGTAAGTAATGATGTTAATGTGGAAACCAGTCGATTTCTCTCTTTCTTTCTCTCTCTCTCTCTCTCTCTCTCTCTGTATCTTGTCTGCTCTCTGGGATGCCATGGCTACAAAGGACAGTCGGAAAAAAAGACGAGGGCGCAAGAAGCTTCTTATCGGCGCTAGTAAGAACGGCCTTTCCCAAACCCCCCGACAGAATGCGCTGTAAAGCAGCCGCCCGGAGCTCATCAATTCATCGCTTGGCCCTTTTTCTGGGTCGACCCTGACTCGGGGGCAGCGTGAAACTGCCCGAACGGTCAATTGGGAGACTACCCCCGCGACAACTCGCTGTCTGAGCTGAAAGGGGATAGCTGCGGTGATTACGGCAACGCAGTCAGTTGGCAAGTAAGGTGGGTTGGGGGAATTATTCGCTGCCACTGTTGCAGCTGAAACTGGGCCCTGATGAGCGCCGAAAGCTCGTCCCCGCTGGCTTCGGGTGATTGCCACAAGACTGGACAAACAGGCTGGTCATGGTTCCTGAGGCAGCTTCCAAAATGAGAGACTGTGAGATGTGGGATGGAGAGATGATAAAGATGAGAGAGATGAGAGAGATGAGAAAATTGCCTGGCGCTCCACCTTCCCCAAAAAGAGTCCCAACTTGAAAAGAGGTGCCGTCTGACTTTTCGGAACCCCAACAGATCAAAAAAAGAAGCGTCCTTCTTGCCCATTCATTTGGCCAGCCGCTAGCGTCATTGGCTTCCTTGCGAACTACCTTGGGGTACGGTTCTCTCTATTTCCCTTCTACAGCATTTTGACATAATTTCTTCGCCATCTCAAGGTGCAGAATTGTTACAAGTACGCTTATTCCTTGTTGAGCCAAATTTTTCTCGAGCTTCAGCGATTTTTTGGCGCATATTTCAGCAATTCACCCCCATCGCAAGCTCCCCTCTACACGCCCCTCTGGTCACTCCCAAGTCTCCAAGCGGTCCCTCGTCCCGTGTTTGGGTACGTGCTAGTACTTGCCAGTACTTGCGGGTACTTGCTGCAACCTGTTGTCGCTTGCTCGTCCCTCCAAGAAAAAGCTCCCGCGACATTCCTTTTCAAGCCTCTTCTCTTCTCTCCCAATCCCATCCTCCTCACCCACCCTTCAACGGCTGCTGCAGCTTCTCCACGACCCTGTCAATCCTCTTTATACTTGATTTTTCTCAGCATCTGCATTGACTGCTGCAACTCACGTTTCTGTATATTGATTCTCTCTGCCAGCCTAGGTTTCTTCTTCTTTCCTCCCACCACCTCGAAACCGACATTGTCTGCTCTTCTCGGCGCAACCGCGACATCTCGTCCGCCTACTCCTACCGACTCCTTCTCCTCTCTTCACCTAGCCCTTACTTTGCCATTCTCCCATGAAGCCCTGAGCAAGCTTTCTGGCCGCTACGCATTCAACGACCGCCAAGATCCTCCCTTTTTCCTCCCCACGACAACATTTACATACATACACATCCGTCGCCATGGCTTCTGAGACCACAAATGGCGCCAACGGCCATGCCTCATATGCCGAGAAGCATAGCATTGCTCCTCACTTTATTGGCGGCAATAGCCTAGAAAATGCCGCTGCGAGCAAGGTCAGGGACTTTGTGGCCCAGCACGACGGTCACACTGTCATCACAAACGTAAGTTCCTTCACTCTGACACGCGACACGCCATAACTGGCACCAATTAAATTCTGGATGTCTAACAATTCTCCAGGTTCTGATTGCCAACAACGGCATCGCTGCCGTCAAGGAGATTCGTTCCGTACGAAAATGGGCCTACGAAACGTTTGGCGACGAGCGCGCCATACACTTCACCGTCATGGCCACCCCCGAGGATCTACAAGCCAACGCCGACTACATCCGCATGGCCGACCACTATGTTGAGGTCCCCGGTGGCACAAACAATCACAATTACGCCAACGTTGAGCTCATTGTCGACATTGCCGAGCGCATGAATGTTCACGCCGTCTGGGCTGGATGGTACGTCACACTCTTAGAACACCAACACACAATCTCAACCTCGACTTTTCCATTTGCACAGTCTCCCATGTGTACCAACATGCTAATAACTCCAGGGGCCATGCTTCCGAGAACCCCAAGCTTCCCGAGTCTCTCGCCGCCTCTCCCAAGAAAATCGTCTTCATCGGACCCCCTGGCTCCGCCATGCGCTCGCTAGGTGACAAGATTTCTTCCACAATCGTTGCCCAGCACGCCAAGGTTCCCTGTATTCCCTGGTCCGGTACCGGCGTCGACCAGGTTGAGGTCGACAAAAAGGGGATCGTCACCGTCACCGACGACGTCTACTCCAAGGGCTGCGTCACCTCGTGGCAGGAGGGTTTGCAAAAGGCAAAGGAGATTGGCTTCCCCATCATGGTCAAGGCCTCCGAGGGTGGTGGTGGCAAAGGTATTCGCAAGGTCACCAACGAGGAAGACTTTGAGTCCCTCTACAAGGCTGCCGCCAGCGAAATTCCCGGCTCTCCCATCTTCATCATGAAGCTCGCCGGCAATGCCAGACATTTGGAAGTCCAGCTTCTCGCCGATCAGTACGGCAACAACATTTCCCTCTTTGGCCGTGACTGCTCCGTCCAGCGTCGCCATCAAAAGATTATCGAAGAAGCTCCCGTCACCATTGCCAACCCCAACACCTTCAAGGCCATGGAGAACGCCGCCGTTCGTCTCGGAAAGCTCGTCGGCTACGTCTCAGCTGGTACCGTCGAGTACCTCTACTCTCACGCCGACGACAAATTCTACTTCCTCGAGCTCAATCCCCGTCTCCAGGTCGAACATCCCACCACTGAAATGGTTACCGGCGTCAACCTGCCCGCCGCTCAGCTCCAGATTGCCATGGGTCTGCCCCTTCACAGAATTCGTGACATTCGTCTACTCTACGGCGTCGACACAAAGGCCACCACTGAGATTGACTTTAACTTTGAGAATGAGGGCGCTGGCGAGATCCAGCGTCGCCCCAAGCCTCGTGGCCACACCACGGCCTGCCGTATCACCTCGGAAGACCCCGGTGAGGGCTTCAAACCTTCCAACGGTGTCCTGCACGATCTCAACTTCCGTTCCTCCTCCAATGTCTGGGGTTACTTCTCCGTTGGTACCCAGGGTGGTATTCACTCCTTTTCCGACTCACAGTTTGGCCACATTTTCGCTTACGGTGAGAACCGAGCTGCCTCAAGAAAGCACATGGTTGTTGCCCTCAAAGAGCTGAGCATTCGCGGTGACTTCAGAACCACCGTCGAGTACCTCATCAAGCTGCTTGAGACGGAAGACTTTGAGGACAACACAATTTCCACCGGCTGGCTTGACGAGCTCATCTCCAAGCGCCTGACAGCTGAACGCCCTGACACCATGCTCGCCGTCATCTGTGGTGCCACCACCAAGGCTCACATTGCCTCGGAGGCTTGCATGGCCGAGTACCGCGCCGGTCTCGAAAAGGGTCAGGTTCCCTCCAAGGACATTATGCGCACCGTCTTCAACCTTGATTTTATCTACGAGGGCTTCCGCTACAAGTTTACTGCCACCCGCTCCAGCCCGGATAGCTACAACTTGTTCATCAATGGCTCCAAATGCTCTGTCGGTGTCCGTGCCCTCTCTGACGGCGGTCTCCTGATTCTGCTTGACGGTCACTCCCACAACGTCTACTGGAAGGAAGAAGTTGGCGCCACGCGCCTGTCTGTTGACAGCAAGACGTGTCTCTTGGAGCAAGAAAACGACCCTACGCAGTTGCGCACCCCCAGTCCCGGCAAGCTTGTCAAGTACACGGTTGAGAACGGTGCTCACATCAAAGCCGGCGCCACCTATGCCGAAGTTGAGGTCATGAAGATGTACATGCCCCTCGTCGCTCAGGAGGCCGGTATTGTTCAGCTCATGAAACAGCCTGGTACTACTCTCGAAGCTGGTGACATCCTCGGTATACTGGCCCTCGACGACCCCAGCCGCGTCAAGCAGGCCCAAAGCTTTGTTGACAAGCTGCCCACCTTGGGTGACCCCGTTGATCTCGGTGCGAAACCCGCTCAGCGTTTCCAGCTTCTCCACAATATCATCAATAATATTCTGCTCGGTTATGACAACTCGGTCGTTATGCAGGCCACTCTCAAGGAGCTCATCGAGGTCCTGCGCAACCCTGAGCTTCCGTACAGCGAGTGGAGCGCCCAGTTCTCTGCGTTGCACTCCAGAATGCCCCAGAAGCTGGATGCCCAATTTACCCAGATTGTCGAGCGTGCCAAGGCCCGCCAGACCGAGTTCCCTGCTCGCCCTCTTCAAAAGGCCTTTTCCAAGTTCCTCGAGGACAATGTTGCCGCCTCCGATGCTGACCTGCTCCGCGGCACCCTCGCCCCCCTGACGCTCATTTTGGACAATTATGCCGACGGCCAAAAGGTCCGTGAGTTAAACTTCATCCGCGGTCTGCTCGAGTCCTTTTGCGAAGTTGAGAGCCTCTTCCGCGGAAGCGGCCAGGAGGAAAACGTCATTCTCCAGCTTCGCGAACAGAACAAGGACAACATCAACAAGGTCGTCCATATTGCCCTCTCCCACAGCCGTGTCAGTGCCAAGGCGGCCCTCATCCTGGCCATCCTCGACGAGTACCGTCCCAACAAGCCCAACGTTGGCAATGTTGGCAAGTACCTCCGCGATACCCTTCGCAAGCTTACTGAGCTTAGCTCGCGCACTACTTCCAAGGTTTCTCTCAAGGCTCGTGAGATTATGATTCAATGCGCTCTGCCTTCACTCGAGGAGCGTACCTCGCAGATGGAGCATATTCTTCGCTCCTCCGTCATCGAGTCTCGCTACGGTGAAAGCGGCTGGGACCACCGTGAGCCTAACCTCGACGTCATCAAGGAGGTTGTCGACTCCAAGTACACTGTATTCGATGTCCTCACTCTCTTCTTTGGCAACGAAGACCCTTGGGTGTCGGTCGCCTCGCTTGAAGTCTACATTCGCCGCGCTTACCGCGCCTACATCCTCAACAAGGTCAACTACCACTCTGACGACAGCGACAACCCTCTCTTTATCTCTTGGGACTTTAAGCTCCGCAAGCTTGGTGAGGCCGAGTATGGCCTGCCTATCCAGTCCGCTGCTCCCTCTGCTCCTGGCACGCCTCTTGGCAACGAGTTAGGTAGTTCCAAGCGCGTTTACTCCATTAGTGATATGTCCTACCTCGATGCCAAGATTGCCGACGAGCCTAGCCGTATTGGCGTCATTGTTCCTTGCAAGTACATTGACGAGGCAGATGACCTGCTGCAGAAGGCCCTCGAGGCGATTGCTTACCAGCTCAAGCGGAACCGCCAGACTAACCCCTCTGGCCTCATTGCGGACCTTAGTGGCAAGCGTAAACCTGTTCAGTCCTCTACTGCTCGCGGCACTACTGATGACCTGAGCGCCGTTATCAATATTGCAGTACGTGATGCCGAAAGTCAGGATGATGAGGAAACACTCGCCCGAATCCGTCCCATCGTTGCCCAGTTCAAGGAAGAGCTCCTCGCCTGTGGTGTACGTCGCCTGACCTTCATCTGCGGCCACAGTGACGGCTCGTACCCTGGCTACTACACTTTCCGTGGGCCTCACTACGAGGAAGATGACAGCATCCGTCACAGTGAGCCCGCTCTCGCTTTCCAGCTCGAGCTTTCTCGTCTGTCCAAGTTCAACATCAAGCCCGTTTTTACCGAGAATAAAAACATTCATGTGTACGAGGGTATTGGCAAGGCTGCCGATTCGGACAAGCGCTACTTTACTCGTGCTGTCATCCGCCCCGGCCGTCTTCGTGATGAGATTCCCACGGCCGAATATCTCATCTCTGAGGCTGACCGCGTGGTCAATGACATCTTCGACGCTCTCGAAATCATTGGCAGCAACAACACGGACATGAACCACATCTTCATGAACTTTAGCCCGGTGTTCCAGCTTGCTCCCTCGCAAGTTGAACACAGCCTTCAGGGTTTCCTTGACCGCTTCGGCGCCCGTGGTTGGAGACTGCGTGTTTCCAACGTGGAAATTCGCATCATCTGCACCGACCCCAAGACTGGTCTGCCCTACCCCCTGCGTATTGGCATCACCAACACCTCTGGCTACGTTGTTGACGTCGACCTGTACGCTGAGCGTAAATCTGAAAAGGGCGAGTGGGTATTCCATAGCATCGGTGGTACCAAGGAGAAGGGCCCCATGCATCTTCTGCCTGTCAACACTCCCTATGCCACCAAGAACTGGGATCAACCCAAGCGTTACAAGGCTCATCTCATTGGTACCCAGTACGTGTACGACTTTCCCGAGCTCTTCCGCCAGGCCATCCAGAACAGCTGGGTCAAGGCTGTTAAAAGCCAGCCTGCTCTTGCTGCCCACCAGCCCAAGACGGGTAACTGCATCTCATTCACCGAGCTGGTTCTCGATGACAAGGACAACCTGGATGAAGTCAACCGTGAGCCCGGCACCAACAAGTGCGGCATGGTTGGTTGGATCATCCGCGCTCGCACTCCCGAGTACCCCAGCGGCCGTCGCTTCATTGTTGTCGCCAACGACATTACCTTCCAGATTGGTTCATTCGGTCCTAAGGAAGATAATTTCTTCAACAAGTGCACTGAATTGGCCCGCAAGCTGGGAATTCCTCGCATCTACCTGTCGGCCAACTCTGGTGCCCGTATTGGTCTCGCTGACGAGCTGATGCCTTATTTCAAAGTTGCCTGGAACGATGTCACCAATCAGGACAAGGGATTCCGTTATCTGTATCTTGACCAGGCTGGCAAGGAACGCTTCAAGAATGACGTCATCACTGAGGAGATTTCCGAGGCTGGTGAGAAGCGCCACCGGATAGTCACCATTGTTGGTAATGAGGATGGCCTTGGTGTTGAGTGCCTGCGTGGCTCTGGCCTGATTGCCGGTGCCACAAGCCGTGCTTATAACGACATCTTTACCGTGACCCTGGTTACTTGTCGCTCGGTTGGTATCGGTGCTTACCTCGTCCGTCTTGGTCAGCGTGCTGTCCAAGTAGAGGGCCAGCCCATCATTCTCACTGGTGCCCCTGCACTGAACAATCTGCTTGGTCGCGAGGTCTACACTTCCAACCTACAGCTTGGTGGCACCCAGATCATGTACCGCAACGGTGTTTCTCACATGACTGCCAACGACGACTTTGAAGGTGTCTCGCGCATCGTTGAGTGGATGTCGTATATTCCCGAGAAGCGCAACGCTCCCATCCCTGTCAGCCCTAGCACCGACACCTGGGACCGCGATGTCGCTTACTCGCCTCCTCAGAAGCAGCCGTACGATGTTCGCTGGATGATTGCTGGTAAGCAGGACGAGACTGGCTTCCAGGGCGGTCTCTTTGACAAAGACTCGTTCGTCGAGACTCTGGGAGGCTGGGCCCGCACCGTCGTCGTCGGTCGTGCTCGTATCGGTGGCATCCCGATGGGTGTCATTGCGGTCGAGACTCGCAGCGTCGAGAACACCACCCCCGCTGACCCCGCCAATCCCGACTCTATTGAACAGGTCAGCAACGAGGCAGGTGGTGTCTGGTATCCCAACTCTGCATTCAAGACTGCTCAGGCCATCAACGACTTTAACAATGGTGAGCAGCTGCCACTGATGATTCTCGCCAACTGGCGTGGATTCTCTGGTGGTCAGCGCGACATGTACAACGAGGTGCTCAAGTACGGTTCGTTCATTGTTGACGCTCTCGTCAAGTATGAGCAGCCCATCTTTGTGTACATTCCTCCTCACGGCGAGCTTCGTGGTGGTTCGTGGGTCGTCGTTGATCCCACCATTAACCCCACTGTTATGGAGATGTACGCTGATGAAGAGGCGCGCGGTGGTGTGCTGGAGCCCGAGGGTATCATTGGTATCAAGTATCGTAAGGATAAGCAACTTGAGACGATGACGCGCTTGGACGAGACGTACGCGCAGCTAAAGAAGAACTTGGCGGACCCCAATACGTCCAAGGAGGAGAAGGAGGAGATCAAGACCAAAATGGCCGCACGCGAGCGTCTGCTGCTCCCTGTGTACTCGCAGATTGCCATTCAATTTGCCGATCTTCACGACCGGGCGGGCCGCATGAAGGCCAAGGGTGCAATCCGCGAGGTGCTGGAGTGGTCCAACGCCCGCCGCTTCTTTTACTGGCGCGTGCGCCGCCGTCTCAGCGAGGAGTACATGCTGCGCCACATGGCCAGCACCATGCTGACGGCTAATCAGAAGGAGTCGGCGACCAAGACGAATGCGGCACGCGATCGCAACCTAAATCTGCTCAAGAGCTGGTCGAAGATTGAGAAGTGGGACAAGGACGACCAGGCGGTGGCAGAGTGGTACGAAAAGGAGCGCCGGACGATTGGCGAGAAGGTTGAGGCGCTCAAGGCCGAGAAGCTATCGGGTGAGCTGGCCGAGGTGGTGCGGCGCAACAAGGAGGCAGGTTTCAAGGGGATCCGGGAGGTGCTCCGCGTGATGCCTCTAGAGGAGCGTGATGCTATTCTCAAGTTTTTGAAGGAGTAATCCCGAAGAGACCAAAGGAGCAGGACAAAGAACAAGGCCAAAAAAGAAAAGAGAAACAAAGCATATCCTTAATGATAGATGGTGGGTTGTACGTTGATGGAGTTCTGTTTGTCATAGCTACGTATTTATGTTAATGCTCTATTGATTATTTATCCAGTCATATATGCGTGTGAACCGTAGAGAGGTAAATTGACAAGGGCCACAGTTGTTTTGACTAACGTTGAGCATCGGTCGTCGCCAAATGGCCCGTGAATAGCAATAGCAGGCTGTATGTTGAGGTGAATGCCACGTTTATATGTGGGTGGTTTAATATACATTTTGTCTATTTGTTGATACACGTCGAATATCGTCATTCTCGGCGAAGCCGATTCACCATCTCGTACATGCATACTTGATACCCATGCATGCCCATCCGCCAGACCTTTGTCCCTCCCCGCATTTTTTATTGTCCCTTCTTGTTCATGTACATGCCCGCGTGCTTCGTTGCGATCATGAACCGGGCACCCTCGTGCGAATCTGCACGCCGTGCCAGCTCTTCACCACGTCCCCCAGCGCCGCATTCACCATGCGCTGCTGCTTGAGTATCGTTTGTCCGCGAAACGCCTCGGCCTCGATTTCAATCGCATACATGCTGCCGCAGCCGCCCGACACGTCCTGCACGAGCACGGCGGAGGGGGACAGCGAGTCGGTGAGGAGCTGGGCGATGGCCGTCTCGGCGGGGGACATGCTGGGTGTTTCGGGCGGTATAGGTGAGGAGGAGGCGGCGGCGGAGGAGGAGGAGGAGGAGTATAGACGGCGCGGAGGGAAGGAGATGAGGCGCGGGTGGTTTTGGCGCGCGAGGACGGGTGGTCGGGTGGTGGTTTTGGTCGTGGTGATGAGGAGAGGGCGCGCGAGAATGGCGGCGCGACGGCAAGCGGCGCATAGACTTGAAGGAAGCATTGTGATTTGTGGTGTGGAACCTGTCGGTATTGGTGGTGGTGGAGGAGGCGCGAGAGATTGATTGATGGTGATGCTGGTGAGGAGAGTGAGTAAATGTGGTTGAAGATGATTATTCAGGATATTTTGGCGCGGCCGTGGATTTGCCGACGCTGGCCGAGGATAAGGTGTGGGGCGGCTTTGCAATCTGGTGATGGGAATTGGCTGTGTGGTGAGGAGATGAATTATAGGTAAATGGTGAAAGTCATCAAGTTGTGGGGGCAAAATCAAACTCTTTTTATCGATAACATACATGCTTATCTACTTTGGAGGTAGGTTAACAAGTTGGAGAGATGTTGCGTCGGACGGTGTGTTATTGGTGTGCAATATTGTAATGGAGGAACCAGGAGCTAGCTAGACAGTAGACATGAGCAATTCCACGAAAGAACAAGGAAGGAAAAGCAAACAAGAAGAAGAATTCGTATCTGAGAGTACGACTGTGTCCTAAAAAAAATCATCTCTGGCTAGTTTAGTATTCGGGCGTTTCGCTCGCCGCAAGAATGGTCTCGTTAGGTTATTTGGTTGGGATGAGAGAGGAATTGACAGCATACAAAGCTTAGCTTAGATAGAATTGTTTGTCAGTATTTTAATCGATCCCCCCAAGATCCTTGAACCATACCTTACTAGTAATGGTACGCAAACGCCGATTCCATGTAAACGTGCTGAAGTGGGTTCATCACCACGCCTACAAATTTCTTGCTGTTTATTACTGGTACACTCGGCAGCTACAACACGTCAATTGGCAAACCATGACTCGGTTCTCAACAAGACGCACTCGAAAAGTCGACAATGTTCGGCAGATAAACCACCTCTGCTCAGCGGATTACCGATAACTCTGCTTTCACCTCGTACCGGTCCACCTGTCAAGGTCCAGGCCCCCTTTCTTCCACCTGCCTAATCACTCTGCATGCAATTTCGCGTTCAACTCTCGCGCTCTGCATGTCCAGCTGAGCCACTCGCGCTCCTTCTACATCAAGTACAATACAGCTTTTATGCCATGACCCGTGTGATAACAGTGCCGGATTATAGGCGGCGCCGAGCGACTGCGGAGACGGAAACGAGCGAGCCCCTGGGGACGCCAACAGCAGCCCACATGCGGGCCGCAAGTCCAAAGAGGAAGCTGCTTCAAGGCTCGGCATCACCCTACGCACAAACAAGAATGGCATCATTACTGTCCTTGTTTTTACGCTTAACTGGTGTTTCGAACCGAGTTGAGAGACAAGCCCGCCTTTGCTGCAACACTGGAAGTTGCCGAACGTGGTGGAGTGGTGATGATCTCTGGATTTTGCCATGCAGGTGAAACACGATGTGATCACAAAGGAGAAAAAAAAACAAAGTCAGAGAGCATGAATGCCCAGCTATGGGGCATCTGCCAAGACCGACAATGGGCTCGGGGAACCTTTGCATATCGGCAGCGGTCCTCCTTGTGATGACAGTGTGGTGGAGCGCAATGCAAGCCGCTGGTCGCCGCCACCAGGCACAATGCCTGTCCATAACACCTCGGATCGTATTCGCTGCCGGCCCAAGATAAAAAGGATCGCAGGGATCAAAAGGTCCTTTGTGGGGGAACTGAGATGTACGGATCTGGCGGTGCCCTATGCTCGAGGGCAAAAGAGAGCCGAATTCTAGTCACTGAGTGCCAATTGTTCTCGGCAGCGATACCAAGTCAATCAGCAGGTAAAGCAACCAGCCAAATAATCAGGGATTGCACAATCTTCTGTCACACCCTCGATTGTGGACGGACGTAAGATTGGGCTCGCCATCGAAAAAGAGGCCCCAGCCCTCTTTTCCGGATGTGGCGCTTCAGAAGTGCCCGGCCGCCACCTGCGGAGAAGGCCAAGACGTTAGTGCTGCTGCTCATCATCAGGACTCACTTTTTACTAATGTGCAAATAGTTGCTTTTTTTTCGCACCTTGGCCGGCCCATCTGCATTTTTCTTTTCGCCGCTGAAAAGTCAGGCAAACGATACTACTAGAAAACCAACAAATCTCCGTCGCAACAGTGGTAGCTCTGCTCATGCCGCTGAAGAAACAATGTTACGGATAACTAGCCCTGTGCGGCTTGTAGCAGACAGAAACAATGTCTTACCCATTATCCGTACCTTTGTTGCGGACATGGCAGTCCGCGCGCAGACCAGGGGTCGCCCATTGAGTCTCGCGTACCCTTGAGAGCGCGGCAATGGATGCGCTCGAGCCCAATCAGGTCCACGCCTATCGGTCAAGAAACTACTCCGTAATAGTACGAGAAATACTTCCCGGCCGGCGAGAGCCCAGCGCTGCAGACCTACCCAAACCAGACAGGCCCGTGTCCCCGCACGCGATGCCCACATGGTCAGGAACAGAAACCTTACAGATATGTACGTAAGGTGAGTGGAATCGAGCTGGAGAAGCGTCCCCAATGCTGCACTCTGGTGCGGTTGACTGCAGAGGCGTTTCTGACCCTGGAACTACGCTGTAAGCCTCCTCATCCTGTCGTCGAAAAGTACCTGTGGCTGAGCGCTACCATTGAATGTCGACTAATGGAAACTCCCCATGTACTCCGTACAGCGCTGGTGTTTACGTACACATGACTGACTGGCCATGGCGCTGATCTGACAAGGACAAGCTGACACGCGCGCGTGGTTGTGCAGCCGAGAGCATGTTTTAATTCGGGGACTACAGGAGAGTCACTAGCGGCGTCACGCCCTGACTGGTTGCCTCCAGGACAGTCCTAGCAACTCATGACTGCGATAGAGAGTTTGTCTACAAAGTAATGATTGCCATGCTGCCAACTTGCTGTGTTGCTGACCCTCGGGGGCGAGCCTGACTGCAAGAAACACCGCCGCCAAACAGACGGCAAGGTCAGCAGCTTCCATGTACCCCGCAGCTTACTGCAATAATCTGCTGGTAGACGGAGCATCAGCGACGCGGCTGGCTGAATAAAATCTCGCAGCCTCGCTGGCACCCACAGTCGAGGCCTCACACCCGCCTGTGAAAGTCCTGGTTTGCCCATGTCTAAAAGGGACACCATCTCGCCCAATGGGGTAGGTCCTTAACCAGATAGCGTGCGCACTAATTTCGTCGGCGGCGCCATTTATTAGATGGCCTCTATCTGGGGCCAAAAGCAAAGGGGTTATACAGGCATGGCACAGCCATCGTTTACGACGGCCATGTGCAGAAAAGCCAAGCACCCGCATTCTCGTACCACGCACTTATGCAACTTGGTACTGCCCCCAAACGTAATCTGTCGACCTGCCCAGACGGGATGCGTCTGCGGCTGCAAGGCGCCCGCCCAAGTGGATAAGGAACATGGGTAAGCTCGTCCCCGGACCTTGTGAAGTCGTGACCATGTGCTTTTGGAGGCGCTGAGAGGGGGGGGAGGGAACGCGATAATGCGCAGACGGACCATGGCCACTATATAGATGGCCGTGCGCCCGGTTGAGCTCTCACCACCGAGGCCGTCATACTCTCGTTCTCTCCCAGTCCGACTTGGTAGCAAGTTGTAGCCTCTCTTTTTCTACCAGACTTGCAGCAGTAGCAGCCGCAACCATGGTCAGAACCTCTGCGCTTCTGACGCTCCTGGCTACTGCCGCCACGGCGGTTGTTGGTCAGGACGCCGAGATCGGCAAGGAACAGCCCGCCATTCCTGGTGCTTTCATCATTGAGTTTAACGAGGGTTCGGTACGTTGCTTCTACCAAATTGGCACTTAAACGAAGAAGAAGAACAGCAAAAGAAAAAAAAGAGGAAAAGAAAAGAAGAGGCGCTAACAAACGCGCAGAACAGCAAGGCCGCCGTTAGTGAAGTCGCCCAAGATGCCACTGTCCGCGTCGACCTCGACTTTGAGCTGTTCAAGGGCGTCTCTATTCAGCTCAACGACGTCAACTCTGCCGATGAAAAGGCCAAGAAACTCGCCTCCCTACCCGCCGTAAAAAATATCTGGCCCGTCAAGCTGGTGCCCCGTCCCGACCCGACCATCGAGTGGGTGGCCACCCAGGGCCTGGAGGCGCTGGTCGACAAGAGCGGAGCGAACATTATCGACTCCCGCGACACCGCTGAACCCATTAGCAGTGCCCAGCGCATGGGTCAGATTGACAAAATGCGTGCCAAGGGTTACAAGGGCCGCGGCATCAAGGTTGCCGTTGTTGACACTGGTGTAAGTGGCTGATCTATAAAACATCTCTCCCTTAGGCTTTGATACTGACCATCCAGATTGACTATAAACATCCCGCCCTCGGTCGCTGCTTTGGCGAGGGCTGTCTCGTAGGCTACGGCTACGACTTGGTCGGTGATGCTTACGGCAGCAACGGCAACTACCGTCCCGTGCCCGACAACGACCCCATGGACTGCGGCGGCCACGGCAGCCACGTCGCCGGCATCATTGCCGCCCAGCCCAACGAGTACAACTTTACCGGCACGGCCCCCGACGTCACTCTCGGCGCCTACAAGGTCTTTGGCTGCTCCGGCAGCACTGGCACCGACGTCCTCATTTCCTCCTTCAACAAGGCGTACCAGGCCGGCTCCGACATCATCACCGCCTCCATCGGCGGCCCCTCTGGCTGGGTCGACGAGCCCTGGGCGCTGAGCATCGCGCGCATTGTCGCCCGCGGTGTTCCCTGCACCATTGCCGCCGGCAATGAAGGCACCGCGGGTCTGCTTTTTGCCAGCAGCGGATCGACCGCCAAGGGCTCCGTCGCCGTGGCTTCCTTTGACAACACCGACACCCCCAGCCTCGCCAACGTCAACTACTACAGCGTCGACGGCGGCTACAAGCAGCAGCTTCTCACCACCGGCTCTTCCAAGGATGCCTGGGACGGCGTCACTCTCGACCTCTGGGCCGGCAGTTACGACACCACAAAGGCCGACGATGGCTGCAAGGCTTATCCCGCCGACACGCCGGACCTGAGCGACAAGATTGTCCTCATCCACCGTGGCACCTGCTCCTTTAACGACAAGGTCAACTTTGCCACGGCCAAGGGTGCCAAATACGTCATCATCTACAACAATGCCCCTGCTCCTCTGTCCATGGACGTCACCAACACGCCCTTGGCCAAGGGTATTACCCTCATTTCGCAAGACGACGGCGTTACTTTGATCAACCTGCTCAAAGATGGCAAAAAGGTGACGGCCTCGATGAACAGCTCGGCTAAGTCGGCCAAGGTGCTTTCCTACAAGGAAAACACAGTCACTGGCGGCGGTCTGAGCAGCTTCACCACCTGGGGCCCCTCGTGGGAGCTCTTTGTCAAGCCCGACGTCGGCGCACCTGGCGGTAACATTCTGTCCACGTACCCCACGGCCAAGGGCTCCTGGGCCGTCCTGTCAGGCACGTCCATGGCCACGCCCTTTGTGGCCGCCTCGGTCGCGCTGCTCCTCGAAGTCCGCGGCAAGAAGCTGCCGCCCGCCACCATCACCAATCTGCTGTCCGCCAACGCCAACCCGCAGCTGTTCAACGACAACACAAAGTTCCTTGGCAAGCTGGCGCCGGTACCGCAGCAGGGCGCCGGCCTGGTGCAGGTCTACGACGCGGCGTTTGCCACGACGCTGCTGGAGCCGTCCAACCTCGCCTTCAACGACACGGCCAACTTTGTCAAGAAACTCACCTTCAAGGTCAGCAACACGGGCAAGGAGTCAGTCAGCTACGACATTAGCCAGGTCTCCGCCTACACTATGTACGCGCTCGGCACGTCGGGCACCCACATCAAGGCGTTCCCCAACGAGGCCGTCGACGCATACGCCAAGCTCAGCTTCAGCCAGGACAAGCTGACGATTGCCGCGGGCAGCTCAGCCTCTGTGGACGTGACTGCCTCGCCGCCCGAGGGTGTCGACCCTAAGCGCCTGCCTATCTGGTCTGGCTACGTAACCATCAACGGCACCGACGGCACGTCGCTGTCGATGCCGTATCAGGGCGTGTCGGGCTCACTCAAGGAGCACGTCGTCGTCGACCCCACGGGCGCCAGCTGGATCTCGTGGAGCAATGACAAGGAACTCAAGGCGCTACCCGTCAACACGACGTTTTCGCTGCCCGCGCCCGGCAAGGCCACCGGTCAGACGCGTCTTCCCATGTTTGTCATCAACATGTCGCTCGGCTCCAAGAACATCACGGGCCACCTGCAGCCCATGACGACGTGCCCGCCCAAGGGCGCCTACGAGTACAAGGGCTACAAGACGATTGGCCAGCCGTTTGATTTCCCGCTGCTGTTTAGCAGTCGCGGCCCTGTGACGAGTCCTTGGGACGGGCAGCTCGAGAGTGGTAATTATGCGCCGCCGGGCAAGTATCGCCTGATTATCCGTGCGCTGCGCGTGTTTGGTGATCCGAATAATGAAAAGGACTGGGACACGTCGGTTGGTAACCGCTTCGTGATTAAGTATGAGTAGAAGAGGCAACGAAGGGCCGTTTATGTATATGTGTATTTAAGTGGGCGCGGCCCTATCTTTTTCATCTAATTTTTTTCTGAAGTATATACGAATAAGCAAATCATTTTGTCATGTATTTTATCATCTAATTTATATTGTTTGATTATTGATTCAAATGATGAGCTGATAAAGTAGGCTGAAGAATCGGCTGAAGGTCTGTCAGCCGTCCGGTGGGACACAGGCCAGGCAGCAGTATTCCTGACCAACCAAAGCTGTTTCTGGGCGCAGCAGGCTTGATTTGCGGGGGAAGGATGGGATGGATTGGTGGGGAGCAGCATTCGTCACTGCAACAGCCATCAGCATTTCCAGAATCACGCCTCGGCAGTTATGTGAGGTTTCTCTTGTTCAACTACTCCTAGGTATTCATCCGCAGCGTTCCCGGGTGTTCAATCAGGTACGGTCGCCACCGTGCTGCTCATGCGACGACGACGACAACACCTAGCTGCCGAAACAACTTGCGACCAACTGCGACAAAGAATGGCACAGATGTCGTGGGACCTCTAGGCACCGACTATTCGATTGACGAACCGCCGTGATACCCGCTCTTCTGCAACTGTCTGTTTTGTCGCTTGCCGCCCGAGTGCGACTACAGAATACGTCTGCCTGGCACGTTTGCAGGCGACGATAAACACCCACGACTTTCCTACAACACATGACCGAATACCATCTTGACCAAAACACATCACATACGATATACTCTCCCGACACTGTCCAACATGGAGACGCTACTCCCCGCGGGCGGCTTTCAGCTGCCCTTTCAGCGGCGCCTCTCGCGTCTCTACAACGACACCAAAAAGTCGAGCGATTTCGTGCAGGCCCCCGTACCCCGAGAGAAGCAGCAGGACCCCGACGTCGCCGGGCTGCACCGCAAGCTGCGCATCCAAAAGGACCGCCTCGTCAGCTGGGGCCTCGAGTGGTCCGACCCCGCCCACCAGGCCGCCGAGATTGACGAGTCGCTGTCGCGCGCGGGCCTCAGTGAAGTCGTCGGCAGCATCATGTCGACTATCAAGGACATTCTCGCCGAGGCTGAGCAGCTCTGGCTGAGTGGTGCCGGCGGAAACAGTGCCGGCGGTACGGGAAGTGCAGCGAAAGACAAGGAAAAGCTGGCGCAGTGGGATCGCGCGCGCTTCGAGGGCCTGGTCAGCGACTTTGCGGCATCAGTCGACACGCTGTACGACTTGTCGCGGACGCGCGGCGCGGCCATGAGGAGGGTCTCGAAAGGTGGTGGCCTGTATAAAGGAGCGGGTATCGAGGCGTCTCGCGCGTTTGAGCCGACGCGTATGCAGACGCCGCAGGTCATTGACCCCGCGCAGCTGACCGAGATCCTACCCGCCACGGACCTTGCCCCCAGCGTCGCCTCGCAGCGCGCCGTCGTGCTCATGAGCAAGACGGCGTACTCGGACATGGCGCAGGGCCGCACCCGCGCACCCTGGGGTCCGCTGCTCCTCGAGTACGCCGCGTTTGACCCAATTTACTCCACCACTGGCATTATGCCGCCGATGGCGCGCTTCGAGAGGCTGTCTGCGGGCCTGCAGCAGGACTCGCAGCGCGCGCCGGGCGCGTGGTCCGGCCTACCGTGGCTGCTGGGCTACTTTGAGGATATGGAAAACTCGCGCTTCGGGATGGTGTACCGTTTCCCGCCGCCCTTTGACACAGCCATTCTCGACAGCTACAAGAAGAGCGCGGCGCACAATGTGGTGACGCTGTGCACGCTGCTGGCGGATCCCGCAATGGAGCCGTCGCTCGAGGCCAAGTTTCGGCTCGCGTACAATCTTGCCAATACCGTCTTTGACATGCATGCGCGGGGCGTGACGCATGGGAGACTCACAGGAGATAACATTTCGTTTTGCAACGAGGGCAAGATGGATGGTCTGCCGCCGAATGCGGTGGTGGACGTACGACGGCCGCTCATCTCGTCGTTTGACATATTCTCGGAAGAAAAGACTGACGATACGCTGCATCACCCTCTAGACCCTCGCTATTCTTCTGCGTCTCCTCTTGACAAGAATACTGACGAGCGCGTGCTCGAGCTGTATGCGCTATCCTTGATGCTCTTGTCGATTGGTCTGTGGACCAGCATCGAGACGCTCCCGTTGGATGCCAGCGAAGCCCCATTTGCGGCTGCCATGGAGCGACTCAAGGTCAAGTGCGGCGGCCTGTACACCAAAGCGGTGCATGCGTGCTGGGAGGCTGTCGACCTGGAGATTGCGGGCGAGACCACGGGCGAAACGCTGCTGTCGCAGGTGCAGATGCGCGTGAGCCGGTTCCTCGAGACGTGCTGCATTCTGGATGGCGTCAGTGGCTTGGAGCAGAGGCTCAACACGGAGATTGAACAAGAGACACACGAGGCGCTGCGCTGGGACGAGTCGAGTGACTTCAAGACCAAGTCTCTGCAGTCGCCGTCACAAGCGCAAACGACTGTTGGCTCCTCTGAAGGCATGATGGGATATGACAGTGGCCAAAACAGGCCACAAACGCAGTCTACAACCCCCCCGAAGCCTGTAAGCAAGGAGCCCAAGCTCAAGCTGTACACACAAGTGCCACTACCCGCCGAAGCGGTTGACAAGTGGAACACGATTCTCATGCCGCAAATCAACCAGGCTCTTCGCCATTTCTACCGCAAGCATCCCGAATCAGTCGAGATATCCCTCGAGTCCATCGGCCTGAGCCCGCAGCAGACGGAGCCTACCGTGCTGGTCGTCTGCTCGTCCGTCGGCAAGGTGCGCGCCATCCTCAAGAAGCGCGTCGGCGACCTCTTTGACGGATCTACTGGATTCGCCCTCAAAGTGTGCCGCGGCCACGTTCTCCGGTCCCGCCGCGTATCCGACTCGGTCCATCGTTCCACAGCCACCGACGACGACGAGTTTGAGGCGGTCAACTCAAAGTACCAGGAACGTCCGTGCAGCGGTGCCAGCATTGGCGCTTGGATTGGCGACCGACACCTGCCGCCGGTCAGCTTTGGCGGGCTGGTGGTGGTGGATGGCAAAACGTACGGCATGACGGTGCACCACATGCTCGATGACCCGGACCGCGATTTCGGCGGCCCAGAGACGCACCGCAGCGCGGCCATCCCTTCAGGCTACAGCATTCCTCAATTCGACAGCACAGACGAGTATGAAGATGATGATGATGATGATGACGGTTACGAGCTATCGGACACGGAATCGGAACCTTTCTCGGAAACGGACATTACTAGCGAGTACGGCGACGAGAGCGATGAAGAAGAAGACGAAGAGGAGCCCGGCGACATTCCCGGCATTGAGCCCGGCTGCGGCGACGGCTACGTGGTGACGCAGCCGGCGCTGGACGACGTCGAGGATGGCTTTTACCCGTGCGCCGAGACGGAAGATGAGGATCACCTCGATTCGTTCAGCCTCGGCCCTGTCTACGCATCGAGCGGCATCCGACGGCGCCGCGAAAATGGCCTCGTGCATGAAGTCGACTGGGCGCTATTTGAATTCGACGACGCCCGCCTCCCCGCCTCCAACGCCATACTCGACGACAACCGCGAGAGCGACGCTCGGCTGCCCCAGCCGACCATGCTCGCGCCGTCGACCTTGCTCCCCGGGAAGCGGGTGCGATGCGTGGCGCGGACGAGCGGCCTCCAGCATGGACAGATTCTGCCAGCGCTGTGCAGTGTCAAGATTTACGGACGCGTTTCCCCGAGCCACACGTACCAGGTGGCGAACCCGGACGCGGGGCCGCGCGCCGCCGCCGCCGCCGCAATGGGCATCCCGGGGGACAGCGGCGCGTGGATCGTCGCGACGGGGGATGGGGCGCTGTGCGGACACGTGCTGGCGTGGAGCGCGAGGAAGCGCGTCGCGTACATGTGTCCGATGGACGTGCTGCTGCTGGATGTAGCGCAGACGCTGAATGCGTGCGAGGTGAGGCTGCCGGGCGGGAAGCCGGTGGTGATGTTGGAGGGACAGGGGGAGGCAAATGTAGAGAAGGCGGCAAAGGAGGAGGAGGAGGAGGAGGAGGAGGAGGAGGAGAAGGAGGAGGAGGAGGAGGAGGAAGAAACAAATGAGGAAGAAGAGGTATCGGCGGCCAAGTTGATGGTGACGACGCCGCCGCCGCCAACGGGCATGACGAGGCTGACGAGGGGTTTGGCGGAGCTAAATATGGGTGTGAATGTGAAGCAGGGCATTGATGTGAGTAGTTGACGGTTCAGGATGGCGTGGGACTGACGGAGTCTTGCGTGGTGTTTTGATGTCGAGTGGGTTTGGCGAATTTGTGTGCATCTTTTTTTGAAAAAGTGTGTGTTTGGTCGTGCGTGGGAAGGATAATACCCAGCGTGTTGTATTTGTTAGTTGCGCTGGCGAGACTTGAATCATGAAGACTATATTGAGTCTCAGACTTGAAGATGTAAGTGAATAGTATATATGGAATTCACTACTTGAACTTGAACTGTGAGCAGATCTACCATGTGAGGATGAATCTTGTCACTCGAAGCAAACGTCTCGTCTTAGACCATGCACATTTCCAAAGGCACAAAAAAAAAAGGATTTTATAATTTTCGAGCTATAGAGGTGCTAAGGATCTCGGCAGCTATACATCCATCTCGGGACGACAAGAATGGCGAGCAGATAGCCGCAGACTTTGCAGAAATAAGCTTGAGTCGTCATCTAACAGCCAAGGGGGCAGACTAGGCAGCCGTTCTCATCCGGAATAGGTGTGCACCAACCAGCTCTATTGCAAATCTAAAGATGGCAAAAAAAAAAAAGAAAAGGGGGTTTAGCACATGGTCTTCTTCTTTGCTTTCCAAAGGCAAGGGACAGAGGGAAGGGGGGGGGGATTTCTTACGGTGATTGGGCATTCCTTGGCAGGGGCGAGGCTCTGATTGTCATCGCCGATAATATAGATCTAGTCGAGCTATTTAAGGTAAGTATACCTCTAGTTATAAAATATATAGTATACTAATAGACTCTAGCTATTAGAATATAAGTATAGCTCTAGTAAGTTATATAGTATATAGATATAGTAATATACTAGGTCTATATTAACTAATATATATAGTATAATATAGTAGTAGTATTCCTTAGTTAACCCTCTAATAAAGCTTTACTAAAAGTAGTAGACTATATAAGCTATTCTATTAATCTTTAAATACTAATATAAGTAAATATTATAAAGTTAACTAAGATTAAGATAAATATAATACTAGCTAAGTTAATTAAGCTATAAAATTCCTTAAGCTTAAAGGTATATTAAGAATCTAAAATTATTTAAAGTATTAAACTTATAAGAACTAAGTTATATTAAATATACTATATTATAAAAATAAACTATAATTAACTTAATATATTTATAAAAACTTACTAAAACTATTATATAAAAAGAATTTTTTATATAATTAATATAACTAAAATTAATATATAACTATATAATAATATTAACTTTAGTACTAAGAACTAATAACTATAAACTAATGATAAGTTATTTAAATATTAAATACTTATAAAGTTAATCATCATTAATATAAATATATTAAATAGTTTTATATAGTTATAATATAAACTATAAACTATTTATATTATATTATTACTTAATATATAAAAGGAAATATAAGTACTTATTAAGTTAGTATTAAAACTTAGTATTTTATATAGACTATGGAAATATAAAAATGACTAATATTTTATATATTTTTAAGATAAAGGTATTATATTAAATTAAAGATTTTATAAATTTACTTTTATTATGATTTAAGAGATTATCTTCTTTTATAGTACTTAAAGAATATTAGGTAATATTTTATATAATATCTAGCTTTATAATATAAAAAAAATAAAGCTATATTTTATATACTATTATCTTTTCAATATTATTTAGCTAAGTATTATAACTATAATATCTTTAAAAGATATAAGGGTTAAGGGATTATGTAGGTTGTTTAAGCGATCAAAATCTTCTTCTTTCTACAGAACAAGAAAAAAAGTGATTGAAAACCAAAGAAGTACGTAAAGGTAGCCAATAAAGGCAACCAATTTTATAGCATTTGCTTGCCGACCAAAACGGGGGTCGCATGGTAGCAGCGTCGTGGGGCATGTACAAAGTTAGGGCCTTAGAGCCGAAGTTAATGCAGTGTTAGAATAAACATTTTGTTAAAATAAGCGTTATCTTCTGTTAGTGATAAAACAACTATCACCTACTGGCGCTTAAACTTGAAAAGTTATTGGAGGTCTGGTCGCACTAGCGTCGGCAGCCTATCTCGGGCTCCCAGTGGCTACTCGGATTCCGTCTCCAGATTTTGAGTGCGACACGTGCGATCGGTCCACCAATTCCGGAATGCCCAGGACAAGCTTTCGGAGTTGGTTGTCCTCATCTCTGAAGAAAGCCGTCACACCGTGTAATGCGTGACGGTTTCTGGCCCTCGCACCGTCGAGAGCGATATGTGTCTGGCCGGGAGTCCTCCTCAATGCATGTTGAAAGGCATCGCGATGGCGCTCGAACTGCGGGATAGCCAAGCTCTGGATAGTCTTGGCAGTAACATGCGCGTCCTTGATATGCACCGCGGGGTTCAAATATTCGAATATTTCTCGCAAGCGTGGGTGCTCAACCTGCCTCGGCTTGGTTGAATCGTCGGGTTAGGTTGTTCGCCAGGGCTTGATCGTTAGGCTCCGAGCGTTTGAGGCCCATGTGGTCTGTGATAGATGCGAAGGCTTTCCTTCCCTCCTTCGTCTGCAGTGGCGTTCGTCGTCGTCGTCCTGAAAGATCTCTGTAGCCGTGAGACTTCCAAAAGGTGGTGCTCGGCATTCTGTGTGCCTTTCGATTCGTATGACTATGGTGATGGTGTTTTTTTGCGCACGCACGGCATGCAGATCCATCACCTGGATGCTTCTGATTGAATCTCAACGCCGTAGTCCCGTTTTCGCGACACTGTATCCTTGGTAGGTTCGGCCAGGGTGAACCCCTTCCAGACGCGGAGTATGCACCGCTCCTCCTCCAAGGATGGCGTCCAAGATGTCAAGAGAATTTTGGCCGCGTCTAGACGGGCAAGCCTCGGGAGGGGTGTACCATCGTGCGTAGACTTGTCGCCAGCCGGTGATGACCGGCTTGGCCATGTTTCAGCAGCCAGCCCCCTCGTGTTGCAGGAGACATGTGTGACGTTACAGAGAACACACGCAATTCAGCAAATACACAAGAGAAAGCAAAGTTGCTCGGAGTAGTGATAACGGCGCGGAATTAAAATGGTTACCCTACTAGTTTTCCTACTGAGGGCAGCGACATCTATCGCTAGATTTGTTGAGCTATACGCTTAAAAAATGGACGCGCCACAACCCCTTATATCATAACACACCCCCCATCTCTTTTAAGGTCTTCTGCCCTGGAAGAGAGGAATTATTTTTAGCACCTTTTACCCATTATTTAGCTCCTTTATAGCCTTATTCTTAGGCTCTAGGTAGCTTTCTAGTAGTCTATAGCTACTAAAATAGCCTATTTTAGTAAGATTTAAACTTAGAGGTATAGGACTTGATAGTAATTTTTAGTAGAAGTTATAGCCTTCCTTAAGAAGGCTCCTAGGCTTGTAACTATTAAGCTATATACTTAAAAAATAGCCGCGCTATAACTTTATAGCGCCTATACCCCCTTATATCACAACAAGATTCGGTAGCATAAATTGCGTGCTGTGGCGACCGAAGGACACCTAAACTTGCTTCCGGGCCTTCCGAGGCTGCAACTCCACTGGTAATTTAGTCAAGTTTTATCAGGGTCGTTGACTTATGTCAGTGGGCCACTCTGGCGATCAAGTCGTCTACGAAAAAGACCGAGTTATCAGCCAGAGGAGCCTGCTACGACGCAGGCTTCGATATTACGGTATAAAGTAGACGCGTACACAAGGCCTTACATTATTATCCCTCATATTCTCCTTATGTTAATAGAAATACCCTACCTCTCTTAGTGACAAATTACCTAGCTCTGAGTCAGTGAACAGCCAGCAGAGCGACAAGACTAGGATAGGTGGTCTTCGCAGCAAAGCGCCAGGGGTAGGTAGGTCAGGCGCGCCAGCGAGTCAACTTAATATAAGCATAAACCATGAGAAAGGCCAAATGCATAAAACAATGGTGTTTGTCTTACGAGCAGCGCGCGCGGCCAATATTCCTGCACGTCAAGTGGCGACTGCCAAAAGCTAATCGCTGCCACACTTTCCCGAGGTAAGCTCAATGACTCGAGATGATAATGCCCATGGGCGACAGAGTGTCAGTAGCTATCGGCGGCATAATAAACCCCCGTCGACATGAGACAAAAACTTTGAGACTGATGGCACTGCTAGCTACCAAAGTTAGCGGCTGATAGTTTATGATGTTTGGTCGTCCCCAACTTTAGTCGTCGTGGAGTATATATAGCAGCCGTCGCCAACAGTCCTAGTTAGTTACAATCATCAACCTCTTATTTCCCATATATCACTACCAACGTATTACTCAAAAATGAAGTTCTCGGCCATTGTTGCTATCCTTTTTGTTGACCTCGTCACGGCTGGTCCTGTGGCGAGAAGAGCCCGTGGCGGCGGCAATGACGTGCCCGATATCAACTCCGGATTCATCCAGCCTCCAAATGATGATGGTGACCTTCCCAACATCAACACGGGATTCATCCAACCCTCAAATGATGATGATGACTTTCCCAACATCAACACGGGATTCATCCAGCCTCCCCCATTGAACGAGAATGCGCCGCGGCCCCTTCCCCTGAGCGGTGCTCGCGATGACAACGCCATTTTTTCCTCTAAAGACTAGAATGTGCGGCTCGTCGGCGAACTCTGAATTCGGCCCGGACACCGTTTGAAAGTTGACAGATACTCTGGAAGTTGAGAACACGCAGCTTGATGTCATGGCCTACTTACTACAATGTTGGCCACGTGATGGCCTGGAACCAGTCGACGCGGTGGATAAGGGCAGCGAATTTACAACGAACGAATTTACATATAAAGTTTGCAATTAATCATATGTCCGCCCAGATTAGAACCCTGCCGTTGAACAGCGGTCAGTTTATGCATTAGGTAATGATTTTTTTTCGTGCAGAGATGCAAAATTGTCGGCCCGACACTCCGTAGTCAAGAAACCATTCGTCAAAAGGTAAGTTATCCCGGCGTGTAATAAGAGTCATGGCTCGCGCCGCGCAGTCATCCCGGCATCGGAAATGTCTAGGTAGACGTTCTGCTGCAGGGCTAGATATAACTCCCGGCACTAACGAACAATGTTCATGCAGGTACTGCAGACACCAGAGTGTCGATGCGGATGAGCCCGTCGGATCATGTACTAAAAGGTGTCGGGTTGGCTCTTTGTAAGCGGTTTCTGGTTCGTCGGCAACCGTGACAAGTATCGGCAACGGTTCACCCGCTCCTCGGCGGATCATTGAGCCGAGTTATTAGATTGAGCCTACCTCTCACCGTCTCATCCGAGTATAATGTCTACGTGGGAAGCAGTATAGGTGGTTATAGTTGGCAACTGTCTGAGCGTCCCATCCAAGCAAAGCTCCGTCTCATATGAAAAGTAGAAAATTAAAACTCTCTTCTAGTGACTGGCATCTGGGACCCTTGCTAGCGTGCTAGTTTTACATGGAGTTACAAGGGGTTATATGGGGTTCCTGAGTAGCTGTACAAATTGTATACGAATTGTTCGTTTCAAGGGGTTACCGGGCTGTCCGTTGGCCTTACAAAGGTATTATCAATTGACAGATAATGAAGGCATTTTGACGACGAGAGAATGTGGTGAAGTGAACAGTTTAAGGCCGCGGTGTTTGAGGCACACATTCAGAGCGCTTTCGCTGCTATCGTAGTAATAATAAAAGTACCTTCAATGCATTAATGGGCCTTTGATTTTTCATAACCATCTCGTTGAACAGAAGTCTTGCAAGAGACTAGGCTGGGCCGAGTCAGAGTCGCAGACCAACTCTCATGATTAGCACCTGATACGCTCACCATATACAAGCTGTCCAGAACCGTTTCTCTGCTATAAATCTCGGACCGGCGTCTACAAGAATGCCGAAGTGTACCCCGGTGTTGTCTCGGAGCATTCTCGCGCTACTTTTACCTAATGGTGGCCATGGGCTGTCCGTATAACGTCACTTATTAAGCGTCCTGTGTTAGCGCTAGCCAGCAACAACTGTCACGCTATTTTCCACTTAGTATTGATGCATATTTGAACCTTGATTGAGCTACTGGGGGTTGGATTTAGTAAGCGCTTGTGGCGGGTCACGTTAGCCGATGGGCATATAGGTATAGACTGTATAAATAGTTACTTCGTCAGGCGTCGTGTCGGCGAAGCGGAGATACATTCACTATTTAAGTGGACTACTCAAGATCCGAGCGAGCCGGTCATGCGCGAGTATAAGACTGATGAGGTGAGTGAACGACTGTCTACATGGATGGCCCATCATTTTGCTGGTGGTTGCCTTTGCAATATATACTCACACTACTTCCAGGGCTTCATAAAAGACAAAGGCCTCCACAGCCCAGTACACACAAAGGTCGAATGAGGAAGAATGCGCAGAGCATCAGTCCCTCTGCAGAATTACCACTGAGCAGATTTTCTCACCGAGTAGTAGTTTCTGGTACAGATTGAAAAGAAAGCCTAGTCCTTCCTCCACGCCGAAAGCTGGGGTTACCAATTATTCCATAGCCTTTGATCATATTGGGTCGCGATAATCAAGCTACCCACAAATGTTTAGTCGCAACTTTGCAAGTCCATGGACGGCGTGGTCCTTTACAAATGAGGATATTCAGCGGCTCGTGCGGGCTCATACGGCTCTCTCGCCATCTTTGGCTCCCAATTTATCAAAAACGGTGGTCATTGTCAAAGAGGGGTCCAAAGAAAGCTAAATGAACATATTCGTCAGACGTCCCTTGGCTCGTCGGGACAGACAAAAGTGACGCGCAGCGCCGACAATGGTTGCCGACATTAGCGCATTTCCCCCTAGCTGGTGGTTTTGACGCCTGCAGGATGCAACTACAGCACTCCGCTCCATTCTAATTCAAGTGTGCTTGTTTAGTAGCCCTTATAATGACTAATAAGCGTCTCCGTTGTCAACCAGCATCCGGGAATTCAACTACAGAATTTGCCTGGTTAGCTCAATCGGTAGAGCGTGAGACTCTTAACTGAGAATCCACAATCTCAAGGCTGCGGGTTCGACCCCCGCATCGGGCTTTTCCTATAAGTACGCGATTGAACCAGGACTTGGTCCCGGATATTTTTTTTACCTTTTTCTACCTGCGAGGTAGGTAGCAACTTTACGTTTTTTCTTCTTCTCTTTTTAACTTCTTCTTCTTCTTATATTTCATGCTTTATATGATGCTCATCTTCCTTCTTACCCCTTTGCCTAGCAATGGCAGTTGAAAAAAATGATGCTTTGATGCTTGTAGAGTCTACATGAAATCATCCTCCCAATCCTCGCTGCGGTTCTGGTTACTTTGCATATCCATATTCTCCTCTGTAAACAAATCATCATACGCATGCTCCTTTTGCCATTTCTTCTCCTTCCACTCCTGCGCCTGTCGCGCCTCTTCCTTTTTCTACGTCCGTATAGATTAGCACAGTCCTATTTCCTTTCCCTTTCCTTTTTCCTTTTCTCAAGCTCCCACGATTCAAGCGAAGCGAGGCCTAAAAAAAAAAAAAAAAAAGAGCTCACCTTGACTTGCAGAGCGGCGTTGGCTTTGCGACGAATTTCTTTATCGTGGTCGTCTTTTTGCTGCTTGAAATCGGGCTGCTTGACCTCGGTTTTGGTCTTGTTCAGCCGGTTGACGATTGCGTTTTCGCGCTCTGACACGAGGACGCGTTTCACGAGACGTGGGTTTTTAAACGAAACTTGGCCAATGTCCATGGAGCCGTCCTTTTTAAGGTTGGACCAGGGCGTGTATATGACGGTGATGTTGTCTTTTTTGTTACCTTGAGGGGAGGAATTTGATGTTAGTTGTGATGGGATTTGGGGGGAGGCTTGGGCGGAGAGTGAGAGGGAAGACGAACCCTCGATGGAATTGGCTTTTGTGAGCTGGGCAAGATCCATGACGAGGTTCTCAGGGAGTGAGTCCCATTGCTGGCCCTCGTTCATCCGGAGGTAAATGTGTGCGCTGGAGAGCTTGTCTACGTGAAACTGCAAAAAGGTCAGCTGCCAGTGATCAAAACAAAAGGGCTGTTGTGTTGCCATCGTACCCTGGAGGTAGCGTTAGCCAGCAAGTATTCGCAGGCACGTCTTGGGGCAGTTTTGGCGAGGGATTATATGCGTACCAGACGTCTTCGTCCCAGCCGAATTTGATGAGGTCCTCGTCTTTTGTCCGGGGGTGTCAGTTTGTTACATTTAGTCCTTACACGCGGTTTCACGGATCCGTACTCTCAAACTTGTCCTTGCCGACATAGATGAAGCCCGGCGGGTCGACCACGGCGGACGTGTAATAGTACACCATGGCGACGCTTTGGTGAGCCAAGGTATATCTCCCAAACTTTATAGCGACCGCAAGCGATTTACGTGTTCTGGGCTTCCGCACTGGCCTGTTCAAATCGTAGAATCGATTGGCTCGCAAAACGTTTCTTTTGTGCCGCCCACTGTGTGGAGAAGCCTGACCTTACGCAGTGAGTTTTTGCACGTGACCGTGATGCTTTTTCTTGTTCCTGTTTCTTCTCTTTTATCAATTTTTGCGACTTTGATTGTTTCTATAGGGTAAAAAATTTAAAATGTTATAAACCTTGCGAGTAGTATTCTGATTGGTTCGGAGCCAAACAGAACCATTTCTCGACTTCTGATGGATTGTCCCGGAGATTGAGACAGAAGGGAGGGAGCCGGGCGCCTAGGATTCCAGCTCAGCAAGACAGGGTGTGGGCACACTAAAAAACGAAGCTGAGAGTGGGCTGATTTTTTCAATCTTTTTTTTTTTTTTTTCATGATTTTTTTTTTCTTTCCTCTTTCGTCTCAGATCAACTCGCAAGTTTGTTCCTCGCAACTCGCAAGGTCAAGCTGAACCCCAGTGCAACCATTGGGTTGGTCGTCGCTTCTTTATAGACAAGAAGAACCATGTTTTGAAACAGTTTAAAGAGAAATGTTTTGGCTTCCCCTCCCCGACACTCCTCGGAGATGCGCGGGACGCTGGTTGGCTGGTAATTACGCTGATGTGTATAACCCTGAACGTGGTTGCACTACAAGAGTCGAGATCGACTCTTTCTCTGTCACTGTCAATTTCGTGGCTGTTTTGAATGCGCTTTTTGATATTTGAATTAATTGTGTCGATTGCATTGCCCATATTGCGCCCGCATCCATGCTCAGAAACCCAACAAACTGCATCCCCATTTTCGCTGCAACCATGATTAATTGTGCCACCAGGCCCGCGAGACATGACTGGCTGGACCTTCTTCATCGGCCTTGTCCGAGGTCCCATAGCTCAACTGAGACTAAAAATCCGATCCGATGAACAACGGATGATCCTAACCCCTGGTCAGCTATGGTTCACCACTCTTCCGGTGCATACACGCACACAGCAGGCAGGACTTCGAATTCACGTGTCATCTCGAGTGTCATGCCTTTTCGCTCTGCCAATTTTTTTCAGCTTCACTCTGGTGGCGATAGTGGAACCCCGGCGTTTCTGGCCAGCTCTATGATGGCCGCTTCTGATGATGCTGGTTCAGCGTCGTATTGTCAGCGTCAACGTCAATCTTTGCCACTTTGAACTGGACAGGACTTACATGGTTGTTGACTGGCTACCGGGCCGTCGCCGACGGAGATGGTGTCCGTCTCGAGCTGGGCAATCAGAGTGGCGCCATCGGTGCTGTTGGGATACATGCCGTAGACGTCAAGGCGCATGGTGTAGGAGCCAGGTGCGGCAATCGACAGGTCGGGAAAGGCAAAGATGATGGTGGTGGCGTCGAGGACGACGCCGGTGGTGGCCGTGGTGCCCTCGAGCAGGCCCTCGGCGACGGCGCCGGACGACGGGTCTAGCAGCACGGCCGTGGTGAAAAAGTGGATGCCGGGACTGCTGGTTTCCTGATCGCTGCTCATCTGGACGACGACAGGCGGCGCGAGGAGCGTCCGAGTCTGGGCGCGACAGGGCGGACGCACGGCAATGACGACGCGGGACATATTGGAGGAAAAATCTGTAGTATTTTGGTGTAAGTGGTGGTGGTGGTGGTGGTGATAAAAAGAGGAGTCGTTGTGCTGCAAGTAGGCAACCCTTGTAAACATGCTAGGATGTTGGGGATCTTATGGATCTTATGTAGAAGGAGAATGAAAAGATGCCAAGCAATAAATTAAAAATTGAAAGACTTCAACAACGGGATTTCAGGCGGATGTTGTGACAAATGTCTGCGCCGTTGTCCGTGTCACTTTTCGGTTCGGCCTTCACTAACAGGTGTCGGGTCGTCGAGGTTCGACGCTCGTATTGGCGTAATACAGTGTACGATGCGAACAGACTTGAGCCTGCAGTTTGATCGGGTACAGACGTCTGGTTTTATGTAGGGACCCGGTCTCGCAAAAAAAAAGGCTTGGGGAAACACAAGTGCCGAGAGCTGGTCGGGGGGTTGATATATGGTGATGTGAGAGACATGTCGTTGCTACGGAGTACAGGGGTGGTAGCTGATGATGCGGAGCGACTTGGCGGCTAACCAAGACTGGCATTTACGGTCGGCCAGCCGGGAAAAACAAAACAAAACTATACGAGAGAAGCGAGGCGAGGATAACGGTGAAGCAAGCGTAGAGAGGGTTGGTCGAATGGGCTGTCTGAGAGGACAATGGGGAATGCGAGGCTGGATTGGCTCATGAGGGTTTGATAGATACGATGGCGATTCAGCCGCGCAGGCGGGCCGATGTGGGTAGTGTGTATACTTTGTCGAAAGAGGAACAGGGTCAAGAACAGGATAAAATGAGGAAAAGAAAGCCAAAGAAAAGCTAAAAAAAGGAGGAAAAAGAAAAAAAGAATAGAAAAAAGGGGGAAACAGGCAGGGAAAAACGACCCGGGGACATGGTAAGCAAGCAGCATGAGGAGCGGCAGGCAGATGGAGTCAACGGGGGCCTGGCGAATGCATCGCGCGTGCATCGAGGCTGGTTCGCAGCAATTGTCTTAGGCCAGGGCTACGCAGCCGACAATGGTCGGTGGCCAATGGCGCCAGTAGCACTGCAGGGTATTCCTCGACGGGCTGAGGGAAGAGAAAAGACTGTGCGCTGGTGGTACGCTGGCGGTGCGCTGTTAATGCGTCGCTGATGTCGTCTGCTGAATTAGAGTTGACATGACGGTCCAAGTCGTTGCCATATGATGAGCGGATGGGGCTTACAGGCGGCCAGGGGTTGTTCTAAAATAATCAGGACCAGTAAAAAAAAAACAAGCCGCTGACAAGTAAACGACCAGGCTGAGAGATAACCAGGATCGGGTATTGACTTGTCGGTTGTCGGGCTCGTCTGAATTTCGACATCGGGGGAGACGAGAAAGTTTGCCAGGGTGTGGCAGTGTGAGTGGAGGAGAGTCCACCATGTCTTGAGGGTGCATTCTCGAAAGAATAAAATCTGCGAATGAGATGAATGGACCGTGAAGATGACGACATCGGAGCGACTTTTTGGTGGCGGCGGATTTGAGTGAGAAAAAAAGGGCAGCATGACAGGGCCAGACACTGTTGACTGTCCCTTGTTTTCAGGCCACGCCAAGCCTGATGGTCGATCCGAGAAAACGAGTGGACGAGTTGAGAAACATTTTCAGCTTCCCTTGATCTCCCCGCCTTCCCTTGCGTTTCTTTGCGTGCGTAGGCCACGTCTACTGGTACGTAAACTTTTGCTTGGGTGCTCTTGTGGGCTTGCAACGCAGGGCATGAAAAAGAGGCGCGGCGGCCAGCGGACCGGTTGACGGACGGACGGGTGGACGGATAGTTGGCACCAAAGCCATCTCGGCATCATGGCGGTCACGGTCGCGGATGCGAGGGCCCAAATCTTGGCGGGCGCGTGCGTTTCTCGGCCGGTGATTGCAGAAGATTTTTTTTTGTTCTATATTTATTTTATTCCCTTTGATGCCGCATCGGTTGGATTAGTGATCGCGGCGCGAGCATACGCTGGCGGGTAGGGCTGCTGTCTCGGGGAAGTTTGTTTGTGACTGTGACTGCGTGCGTGCGTGCGTGCGAGCGCGGCGGAGAGGAAGAGGGAATTCGGAGCCGACGGCGGCAGGCTGCAGGGTGTATCGAAATATATGTGTCGTGCATTGAAAGCGCGGCTGTCGGCGATGGAATAGATGGTGTGTGCGTCGTGGGATGGATAATGGATGATGCATGGTGGATGATGCGTTGTGTGTGTTGGTGTTTGCGCGAGGTGAGCTGTCATGGTGTGCAAGAGGGGGCGCAAACATGTTGAGGAACAGTCGAGGACGGTGACGATGCAAACAATTTTGTAGCACACGATGAAATTTTGCACGGGAAAAATATTGACTTGTTACTGTTTCATTGAAATTTGATCAGTACTTATGATTTTGCTCTTTTGAATGACCCTTTCCTTATTAGACCCTTCAGGCGACCGTCTTTGATCACGTTAGTCAGCTATCGCACAGCGCAGAAAGTGGGATGAGTCTTGATTGGATTTTGACCCAATTTCTATTCGGTCAGTTTTATTCATCGGAAACACATTTTTCATCATGATATTGACTTTTGTTGCTCAATTTTTCCATCGACTTGACTAGCCGAACCGTTGAACGAGGGCTCTGGGTCTACCGTTGGCAATTGGCCAATTGGCGTAACATAAACTCTGCGGATAATTGAAAGGCTGACGCAAGGCGCGAGGCGAGGCTGTAGCTATAATCATGTGCGAGAGCCACGAAACGCAGGAGAGCGAGCATTCTATGCCTGAAAATCATGATGATACTCCCATTAGGAAGCGGTACTAAGAAGCTAATAGTTCTTGGCAAAGAATCCACGTATGAAGCTACTTGCCTAGGAGAGTGTAGTATGGTGTAGGCAAAACGCACCCAGGTACGCTAGATTGCTGATAGCCTCATCACCAACTACACCAAGAATCTTCTCACCTTCCGTTGTGAAGCCGTATCGACAGAACAATCCTATCAGCCGCGCTGTATGGATTAATTCCATGTCTTGCTCCGTGCAGCCCTTGGCCTGTTGCAAAAACGTGGCCCAAAATAATGTTCGAAGTTCATCCTGATTATCGTAGTATTGCCACCCTTCAGCATTCATGAATCCCAGGATATTCTCCACTGCCCATAGTGCGAATCCAAAAGGAAGGACTCTGACTTCTGCCCAATCGACAATGCCTGTGATGTGTCCCGTTCTGGGATCAACGAGAATATTGAGCTCGCACAAATCTCCGTGCGTAACTGAATGCGGCAACTTGGAGAAAACCAGAGGGAGTTGCGACCCAAGCGAAAGCAATGTTTGAGAAAAACGTGCTGGCAGAGTCTCAGCTAAGCGACCGAGCTTGAATCCGTATTCAGCTACTAAAGTCACGGGATCAGATGGCGGTGGTAGTTTACAATTCCACGATTGTGCAAAAAATCTGGCAAATGTTAGCCTCACATTGTTGCACTGAAGAATTTCTATTGTACCTAGCCAGATCTTTGATAGTATTCCTTTGCCGTGATTTGGCGTCATCCGGCTGTGGGATAGAATGGTCCGCTGCTATGATGTAGACTTCACCCGGAAGCTTGTTCATCTCGTAAATATGCAACGGACACTGTTCTCCGATAGTCCCCAGATACAAGATATCAGCCACAAAACCGGAAGCCGCTTGCTCTACAAGGGCCATCTTGGATGGATCAAGAGATGAATGCTCTTCTCTGAATTGTATGATTCTAGAATTGTTTGCGCCAGCTGTCACCGTATAACTCCAGACGCCCTGTACCTGAACGGGCTGCGCCGGAGTTTTGAATCGAGACATGACAAAAGTATCACATTGCTGTCTGCTGACAGATGTGCTGGACTCAAAAAAATAATTGATAGAGTCGTCAATATCATATGCCTGAGCCATTATCACGACATTAGGGGATAGGCTGGAGAGATTGACTAGCGTGTGAAGAACAGTGGCTGACATTTTGAGTTAACCCGGTCGTAGCTCATAGCGGAGCACATGATAACCCCGTAAAGCTCACCGAAACCTAGTATTATACTACTATATAATATATTATTAATACCTACTTTTATAAAGCTATTTTCTAGTTTTAAACATAAATTATTATAATATAGAATTTATAAAATGATTTTTAATAATTAATATTTTTTATAAAATATTTATTAAAATATTAATATTTATTATTATTATTAATTTAAAATCTATATTTAATATTCTAAAATAATACTTTTAAATAATATATATTAAAAGTAATCTTACTTAATTATGAATAAAAAAAATGCTATTATAATAATTACTTTATAATATTTTTAATTTAATTTATTCTTCTTAGAAATATATTAATTCTAAATTCTACTTTTTGACTTATACTCTCTGGGATACGCTGAGATGAAGTGCGTTGATATAGTTTGTGCTTGATAAGTTCGAAGTTTAAAACCTTCAAGTCTATTTTGAGGGTGCATGGTTGTCACCAGAGCTCAGCTGTGCACAAAGGTGATCACAAGAGGGAATGTAGCTCATCTGCTCGAGTGGTTGGCTTTACTCCGAAAAAGGATGAGCCCAATTGTGGCGCTAGATTCAGCAACAGCTCGACCCCAGCCCCTCAGCACCCATTTTGACGCCTTTTAACATTCATACGGCATTGAACGGCGTGCGCCCTGTAGAGACTATCCTCGGAACACCCAATTCCTGCAGCATTTGAGTTGCAATAGCTAGGGTGGACAAATCCAACCCTGATATCTGTTAGTCGCCAGTCATAGTTTTGCGTTATTGCGCAAGTATCTACCTTTCGAACCGATGAGCGAAGCGATGACGCCATAGCTTTCATCACGCTGGCTCGTGGAGGAGAATACGGCAAGCTGGCCCACTAACACGTCACATTCGAATGATTAATAACCTGCTCAAGATTGCCGGAAATAAAGATGTATACCTGGAACAACGATCTCAGGCTGGCCTGCCATCGGGGATTGGAATGCTGCCCGGAGGCCCCATCCAAACTCAGCCTTATCTCTTAATTCAGGACTGAGATTTCAAAGTGAGAAAAGAGTTTAGCACCCAGACCACTTCTCCAAGCTTGGAATAGATGGTACTGTAAACTTACTCTGGTCTGTACATGTCTCGGCTTTCTGGCTCTCCAAACTTAAACGGTGGGATCATGATAGCGTTGTTGCCAAAGATCGCTTCAATAAATCTCTGAAACTCTTCGCGCTTTGATCGAACGGTGGAAAAGTGTTCTTCGGTCATGTTACTGCCTACTGTCCAGCGGAATCTGGACAGTGGATTGACGTACGGAGGTCGACCGAACTTTGCTCTATACTCGTCTCGAAACGAGGCTCTCTCGTGAAACTGCCCCCGGACCACATGATCATAAAATACCTACGCCGAGTAAGTTATCCAATCTTTGGGTTGATATATTGGGACTGATGCATCTACCTCCTGAAAATAGTCCTCGTAGACTTCGTCTGAGCCGGGATGGACCTTTTCCCATTCTTCGCGGAAGTTGACATGGCGCCTGTTCACGCCCAAAACTTTTTCCAGCGCTGTGACCGCCTTGTCATACAGAGCTTGGGCAGCTGGGTCCTCCACGGGAAATAAATGCGTTGGATAGATTATCATCGGGGTTTCAGAAAATGTCTCCTTCTCAGCGACTCCTGATACTGTCTCGATATTGTAGAGATGGCTGGAGACGGTTTCGAGGATTCCCAGGTCCCTTGAAAGAATTCCTATCGCATCTAGGTCGCTAGAGCGAGCAGAGTGTTAGTCAAAACTCATATCATCGAAGCCTGTCGTGTCTTTCAGCTTTCTCAGCCTTACCGGTGAATGATGACTGTTCCATCAACACTTAGCACACCTCTAGAGGGTCGCAGTCCAAATACAGACTGACTTGCCGCTGGCTGCCGTACACTCCCTCCGGCTACAATTGTATTAGAAACTTGCGCCCCGGGAAGGGTTTGTCAGATCATTGGTCTTGAGACTTACAGTCCGTACCAATGGTAAAATCAATCCAATCATAAGCGCCCGCTGCAGCGCCCGAACCAAAGCTGCTTCCGCCTGGCGACCGATTACCATCTCCGCGCGGATTCCACGGAGCATGGAAGTCAACAAAGTCGCCTGTAGGATCTTCTGCATCCGCAAATTGGCTCAGTCCCGTTTTACCGATAACGATCGCGCCAAGATCGAGTAATCTCTGGACTGCAGGGGCGCTCTTGGCTTTAGCGCCATAGAAATGCCCATACGACAAGCAGGATGCAAAGGTCTTTACCCCGGCAACATCTATGTTATCCTTGATGGCGACTCTGAGGCCATTCAATGGCTTTTCCGGTGTCGGAGTATGATATAGACGAGACGGTACAGCAACAGCTCTGTTTGGGCTGCCATCCGCGGTCGTAGCTGCGAGGTACTTGATGCTAAATAACGGTTTAGTGGAGGGGTTAAGTTGATAGACATGGAGACATTCGAATCACATACGTCTGAGAAGGGGATTGCACTAGAGACGCGACAAAGGCGGCGTAATTATCAGGAAATAGTTTCCTGACTGGCAGCAGACCGTCGGGCGTAGCAAAGTACGGTCCCTCAGCAATAATATCAGCTGGGAGCAGAGATTCATGAGCCAGGGCAACCCGTTCGGTACCCAGCGATTTTAATCGACTTGCAAGCTCAGGCGCTAGAGAATGACTGGCGACATTGTCTCCATGATATACAACCACTACACAGGCCAGGAAGTGGCGATCCCAGACATCATCGTGCCCCTCAAAGCGACGTATTATATCTTCTAGATCATCTAGAGAGAGTTCCGAGACACCATCGGCCAAGGTAATGAGGGTCGTCGGGATTAGACCTGCTGGAACTTGGATGCGGAGGGGGTACTGCGTCCAGATTAAACACCAGAGCTCATTGCAAAACATGGTACAGTACTAATGACCAAAAAAAATGACGAAAGGGGGGGCAGCAGACCCGATGCGCCAGGGAGAGGCCAGACAGGAGAGACGCGCGGACCCAGCCACTCAAGATCGTCGGCGCAGGTTTAGATGATGGAATTTGAAGAGACGGAAACTCAGCAGCTCAGCAAAATCGGAGAAGAAAGATCCTGAAGGGAGGAAAGTTACAATGGACGGCAACGATCCTTGGCGGTCGAATCTTGCATCGCCCGCATCGCCGTGCGGGTGTAGCACGCTAATGAGCGCAGGCTGACTTCTGCTTGGTTTGGCAGGGCGATCCGACAGCTGGAAGGTCATGACGAATGTCCAAACAAGGCCGAGGAAGACTAGAAGATGTGGGAGGAACGGTCGACCAAGCCGTCTAGCAGTGACACTGGCGCGCGGTAGTTTCGATGATGGGCCGTCATTTTTGAAAGGGGTCTGCATTTCAGCAATCCTGCGGCTAGTCAAATCCGCTTGCTGGGCAGGGCGAGAAGATTTGAACAATCGATGACTGTTCCTGTGGGCAAGCGCCCAGGTCGTTTACGTGTTGCGGGCTGTCCCAAGTGGTACAGAGAATGGTCCTGCACGACCATGGCGGATATTATTAGTTTAGTGTAAAATAAAGGACTTGTTCAGATCTAGTAAGCTACTAGTGACTTCTAACCGTTAGGTTATTAGGGCTAGATAACCTATTATAGGTTGATATAGCCTAAGCCTATCTTTAAAAATAAATATATTATTCTATAATATTAGTTTTTATTACTTATTTCTTTTATTAACTTAAAGATTTATATAGCCTAAGTCTATCTTTAAAAGTAAAAATATTATTCTATAATATTAGTTTTAATTACTTATTCCTTTTATTAACTTAAACTACTTAACTACTAACTTACTTAATTACTCTAGGTCTACTATTAGTACTTAGCTAGTTAATTTGATATAAACTTAAATATTAAGTTAGTTAAAAGGCTAATATCAAGTAAAGGATAAGGCTATAGCTATAGCTATATATAAGAGCTATAAAATAATAAGAAAGTAAGTATTCTATACTTACAAATAACAGGAAAATCATAAGAAAATAGTCTAATTAAATATAGACTAAGAATAGTAGCATAAATTACTACAAGCCGCTCGCCGGAGCCGAGCCAAGCCGTCGTGGGGCATGGCGTCACCAGGATTGAGCATGGCTTTTAGCGGCTTTGGCGGGAGATTTCCGTCAGTTCCTCGTAGCGTCGCTCTACCAGCAAATCAGCAAATTGCATTTCCCCAAAAGGCCCTCGAAAGGCCCCTTGTACGTAAGAAACTGCCCAAAAGTGCCCGCATCCGACTTTAGCTACCCCGCCCTACCTGACCTGCTGCCCCGCCATGCACAACCCAAGATGCTCGCTGCCCCTCCTCTAAAGCCTCCTTTTGCGCCTCTAATCCATCAACTTCCTCTGCTCGCCGCGGCCCCTCTCCGAGTCCGTCTCATTTTTCATCGGCCATCCTTTCCGGCGCCGTTTGTCCCATTCAGCCACAGCATTTCTTCTCCGACTGCTTCGTTGCATCTGCGGACCCTTGCCCGTTCATCACCACCACAACTCGCTGCTCGTTCATGCCCCTCGCCCCGGCGCAACTTCTCGCAATACCCCCCGCGCAACATCACCTCCACCATGGCCCAAGACTTTGAGTCTATTCTCAAGGGCAAGTACCCCGGCAAGGCGCACGCCAAGCGTGTCGTACAGATCCTTCGCGAAAAGGGCGCCGCCGCCGATGGCTTCATCTACCTCGAGGCCCGCCACACCCAGATGCAGGAAGACAATGACGGGCCTGTGCCATTCCGGTAAGCCAACATTTTCTCTCTTCCCTCCATGTCCCCTTTACCAATTCCACACCACTAACTTTACAGTCAACGCCGCTTCTTCTACTACCTCACCGGCTGCAACCTCGCCGACTGCTACTTCATTTACGACATCCAGGCCGACAAGTCCACCCTCTTCATTCCTCCCATCGACCTTGAAGATGTCATCTGGTCCGGCCTGCCCACCACCATTGACGACGCCCTCAAGCTTTACGACGTCGACGACGTAAAGCCCAACACCGAGCTCTCCGCTACCCTCGCCAAGCTCGCCGCCGCCAGCCCCAAGACCACCGTTTACACCATTGCCGGTCAGGTCTCGGACCACGTCTCCCTCGACGTCTTCGGCGCCAAGGACCTCAAGGCCGTTAAACCGGCCATCGAGCTCGCTCGCGTCACCAAGGACGAGTACGAAGTCGCCCTGATTCGCCGCGCCAACTACGTCTCCGGCCTCGGCCACATCGCCGCCATGAAGCGCGCCAAGTCGGCCAAGTCGGAGCAGGAGCTCGAGGCCTCGTTCCTCGAGCGCTGTTACTCGTACAACTCCAAGGAAATGTCTTACCACCCCATCTTTGCCAGCGGCCGCGCCGCCGCCACTCTGCACTACGTCGACAACACCTGCCCCCTCGACGGCAAGCAAAATGTTCTCGTCGACGCCGGCGCCGAGTGCAACAACTATTGCGCCGACATTACCCGCACCTTTCCCATCAGCGGCAAGTTCACCAAGGAATCCCGCGCCATCTATGACATTGTCCTCAAGATGAAGAATGAGACTAGCGCACGCCTCAAGGGCGGCGTCAACTACGACGATCTCCACGTTCTCGCCCACACCATTGCCATTGACGGTCTGCTCGAGCTCGGCATTTTCAAGGGTGACCGGGAAGAGATTCTCGCCGCCCGCACATCGGCAGCTTTCTTCCCCCACGGACTTGGCCACCACCTCGGCATGGACTGCCACGACACCTGCGGCGGCCAGAACCGCCAGGACCCGGACAAGCTCTTTCCGAACCTGCGTCTGCGCGGCATTGTGCCCACCAACTCTGTTGTCACTATTGAGCCCGGTGTACGTGTTCAAACGCCTTTTTCTGGGTACAAAACTAACTATATAGGTGTACTTTTGCGAATTCATCATCAAGCCCTACCTCAAAGACCCCGTCCACAGCAAATTCATCAACCAAGACGTCCTCGACAAGTACTGGGACGTCGGCGGTGTCCGGTAAGCAGTAAATGTACTTTAATAAAGACTGGCACTGATTGTTTTAGCATCGAGGATGATATTCTTGTCACCGAGACGGGTCACGAAAATCTGACCAAGCTACCCACCACGGCCGCCGAGATTGAGGCCATTGTCGCCAGCGCATAAACAGACCAAAGTCGTATATACAGAATACCTTATAAACCAAATTGAAATGTGTAAAAATTCGAGTACATGATGGTAAATATGAGAGTAATGAATGCTGCGAAGACGCAGCGTTGGTAGGCTGCTGCGGCGCACACTATGACATGCAGCTCTGTGGTCGCACAACGATTGTGCGATCCGTGCTACTCGATCTACTCGCTAATTAAATCAAGTCTAAATTAAGATTGTTCCATTCTTTCCCCTGATTGCATTGCAACTAGTCAAGACCATGACCCTTTTGGTCGGTGAGTAGAACGCCATGGCTTCCGCTACTGACGCCTCACTGGCTCTGTAAGCGCTGGATTCGACACTAAATTCTGAGTGGCCCAGAAGCCAGGTCTAGCAGCAAGATACGTTGATCTTACTCGACGCTGTTGGCCAAGTTTTGGAAGAGAATGGAGTTGTTGCCATCGAATTGTGATGTTCTAGATCATATTGGCGCCGTGTCGCCAACGCAGAGCTGCATCAAGGACCCGTCTCTCCGAGTCCTGGTTATAAAAAGAGCCGTAGTAGAACAATGAATTGCGTCTTCACAGACATTCTCACATATCAACGTCTGTAAAAAGATTGAATATTCTTCAGCGAATACCCATCATGCAGAAATTGACTCGTGTTTTCACCGCACCAACTTACACCGAGGCGGCCACTGCCACTGCCACTCAACGCTTCTTCGACGTCCCCGACTCCCACGGCCTGCACCTGGCCTACACCACAGAAGACCATGCCGGAGACATTGTCTTCATCCACGGCCTAGGCGGCTCTCCTCGCAAGACGTGGTCACGCGGCCACGGCACCGGCGCCTTTTGGCCGCACTGGCTGAGCGACGACGGCCCTGCCGCGCCATCGCCGCACGGCGACGGGGACGCCCTCTCGCGGTTCCGCCTCTGGGCATTCGGCTACAACGCCAAGTTCAAAGGCCCGCAGACCAATCTCGAAATCGCCGACTTTGCTACAGACCTGCTGCTGCTGCTGTGCGGCGAGACGCGCATCCGCGAGAGCGGCCGCCGCGGCCGCCGCAGCACGCCGATCCTGCTAGTCGGGCACTCTCTCGGCGGGCTCGTGGCCAAGAAGGCGTGCGCGATGCTGGCGGCGGCGGGGCACGCGGGGCCTTATGCCGCGCTGCGCGGCCGCATCAGGGGTATTCTGTTCCTGGCGACGCCGCACCGGGGGTCGCCGTACGCGGGCGTGCTCAACAATGTGCTGACGGTGGCGCCGGCGGCGGGCGGGGCGTCGTCGCAGCCGTACGTTGCGGAGCTGGCGGCAGGGTCGGCGGTGGTGCAGGGCATATCGAATGAGTTTCAGGACGAGGCGCAGGGGATGCTGCTGTGCTCGTTTTACGAGACAAAGAAGATGAGGGTCGGCTTCACGTCCATCATGGTAAGTCAGGACAGCAGCTCGTGGGGTTGGACAAAGCTGAATGTGTTGCTGATGAGAGAGGCTAGGTCGTCGATGAAGCATCGTCCGTCATGGGCTATGCGCATGAATTGTCCTATGGGTTGGAGGCAGATCATCGTTCCATCTGCAAGTATCGCAGCAGGAATGATGAGAATTTCTGCAAGGTCAAGGCTGTGCTGAAGATGTGGACTTGCCAGCTCGTATCGATTATCAGTGGGTTACACCTCTGGGCATAGTACATTCTGACGACTAACAGCACGGATAGGTCAGCAAGTTGTCCAGTTGCACGGCGAACGCTTTCCATACCAGCTTCATCCATGCTGGGACTCGGCGAGCTTGGAAAGTCTCGACCCGATGCACGTGGCACTGTTGATGAGGCGGCTCTTGAATGGCGACGATACAGAGCCTGCTATGAACCTATATCAGGCCTAATCCACATCAATGAAGGTGTGGGTCCGCATTTTTTACTACGACACCTGCGGCACGCATTCGGTATTTGCTGGAAATAGACGACACATCTTCTGCGAGGCAGGGTGATGCGACGTAACGCGCGCATGTGCAACACTGTGCACGGCAACACACATCATTTATTGGCTGACCTGTTACTTTCAGTGTGATCAAGTACCTTGTAGAGGCAGTACAGCAGTTTTGTTTCGACGTAGTAAATGGGTTGACGCCGTCTCTGAAAAGAATTCCAACGTACTGACCAGTTTATGATAGTGAGGAGGAGGACGAGTCCAGAACTACGGACGATGAAACTGAGCAAGAAGAAGAGGAGGAGGAGGAGAGGGAGAGCGAATTTGTTTATAATGAAGCGGATGAGTGCTTTTGTATGTACACGTAGATGGAGATTTGAGTTGGACAAATAGGAAGACGCTTTGTGAAACGCCTGGCGAGGCGGGTCCTTGAACAGGCGCCACATAGATAAAGTTCAGCAACCACAACTAGCTTAGATATGCCGCTGCGCATAGATTCGACTTATCAGATCGAGATTAAAAACCTCGATTGTTTCCATTTACAACAGAATTGATGCATAAATCGTGAGCTGGCCGTAAATTATGCCCAGGTTATTAACCTACAATACCTTGCTTGTCTTGGCACTGGCAAGGGGGGGACCCTCCTGTAAGAGAAATGAGACGTCCCCTTTTAAGAGCCCAACAATTCTTTGCGGCGACAGCGCACAACCACCATCAAGCCGAAATCCTCCCGGATGAACTCCCCATACGGCATGTATAATATCCCTCGCCGTCCAGTCACCAGCGCCGCCTCGCCTGGAGATCCGCCACCGCCGTACTCGTGTCTTCCTGAGCCACCGCCACCGCCGCTGCCGCCTCGCCTGCTGCGGTCCAGCAAGTCGGCCACGGGTCTACACGAACCGCCCAACTTTCAGCAACAAAATCCCCATCATCATCAGCAGCAACAACACTTTTTACACCCAGAGAGACCGCCTCCATGCCCCCTCTCCAAGGACAGGCAGGCGGTCACGCTGCCCCCTGGCTTCGTGTTTGACCACGCACCATCATCATCATCATCCTCATCACCGTCGCCGCCGCCGCTGCTGCTGCCGGGCAATGATGCTCTCCGCCGGGCCAAGAGCTCCGGAGATTTGCGCCGCCCGCAGACGGCCAACGGCGCAGAGCCCGCTGCCACTGAGACGGCGGCGTGGTCGTGGAAAAGAGCGTTCGATGAGGCGCAGTACCTCGCCGGCGGACTCATCGGCAGCCCCGCGGAATCAAACAGACACTGCAGCATCATCCGGCACTCGAGCGCCCTGGTGTGGTACCGCGGGCCAGCCACCACCGTCACCGTCACGATCCTGGCCGACGAGCCGCTGCCGCCGACGCGCACTCTGTGGCTCCAGCAAAAGGGCTTCTCCGGCGGCCTGGGCATGTCGCTCAAGGCCATGGTCGGGACCACAAGCGACTGGCTGGACGTGACGCCCACGACGCGCGCCGAGGCCGCGCACTTGGCCGTCAACGAGGAGCGCGGCGTCCAGCGCGACTTGAGGCGCTTTCTGAACAAGGCGACGGGGAGGACGACGAGGCACCTGCCGCGGGAGACGCACATTGTGCGGATCCCGGCCGCGGCGCAGGACGGCTACTTTCGCATCGTGCTATGTCCAGCTCAGGACGGCAAAAAGATACTGGGGAGCAGCCCCGTGTTTCGGCTCGCCAGCACGTCGGCCGACGTGAGCGTGATGCGCGGCGCCAGCCTCGGCAGCATGCCGCTCGAAGTCGGCGCCAAGGTAGCCAGCGCCGTAGCCAGCGGCTACGTCGCCGCGGCGACCGGAGCGGCCGCGGGCGTCGCGAGGATGGGCGCCGGCAAAGTGGCCGGCAAGGTGACGAGCGTGGCGGCCAAAAAGGTTGCCAAGAAGGCGTACCGCGGCTACGAAACGTCGGGCTTCAACGACGCGGTCAAGGCCAGCTGGGCGACTAGCACGGCGGCGCGATACGAACGCGCCGTGTCGTCGGCCATGATGGAGCCGACGGTGGGTGTCATTGGCAGCGAAGAGGGCCCGGAGGCGCCGTTTCCGATAAAGTGCACGGGTCGCGTGGTTCAGGGCTCCGGGTACACGCTGGCGCGGTACGGCTTCCCGACGGCGAACCTGGTCGACGTGCCCAAGGATCTGACGATGCATCTGACGGGCTCGTTTGCGTCGTGGGTGCGCGTCATCTCTGGGCGGATGAAAGACGAGGACGAGGACGACTTGGCATGGTACGAGGCGGTCACCACCATAGTCCCCGCGGAGAACGCGGCGCCGAGCGTCGTGGCCAAGAACCGCGTCGCCGTGCACATCCTCCACGACCTCGAGGCCGCAGATCTACGCGGCGCCTCGCTGCAAGTTCTCCTCATGGGATTTCTGCGGCCGCCGAGCGGGACGACGGCCAACGACGACGACGACGACTTGGACGCTGCGCTGCAGCGGCACGCGGATGATTTGCTGACGACGCTGGCGACGCTCGCGCGAGACCGGTGGCAGCCGCGGTTGACGGTGGAAGGAATGAGGACGGCGCGCGCAAGCGACAGGACGTGGGGGCAGCGGCTGGACGGCGTGACGGGGACGGTGGCGGCGAGCATGGACAGGGTGCCGGTGCATCGCGCGGGGATACGCAGCGAGGCAGGGGCGCTGAGGGATGCGAGTGTAGGGAAAGGGGGGCTATGGATTCAGAGATGAAAAGATGAGAATGGTCAAGAAGAGCTTGATATGGATGTGCTGTGGGGAGTTGTTGTCGTTGCAGTCAGTCAGTGTGTGATGGGCAGTGGTGCAGTATGCATGTGAATAGCATCGCGAGGGAGGTGACGGAACCAACAAGGGATAGAACAGAAACACGTATAACCGTGTATTTTGTGCAAGTACAAGGCAATATGTGTGAGAAAAATAGGCACAAATTTTGTGTTGTAGCCGAGTTTCCTGTGATAGTAGTTGCTAGCTTACGCAGATGGTTCCGTACACGGCCTCGTAGAAGCCGTGCTGGCTCCTTTGCTAACCGACAAGCCTTTTGAGTTATAGATATGAGTCTAGATGCTTTACTGTACTTCTAGAAGTCACTCAAATATAGCGACCTCTTTTATCACGGCAGAGCTGAAATGATCAGAGCCGTCTGCGATGTAGCCAGAGCTGTGAGGTTATCTCGAAGTGTTTCACTGAGACTTCAAGATGATTCGGGGGAGCTCACATTGACAGGTGTGCCTCTATTCACCATGTTCACTAGAGCATGCTCGTCGGCCATGGTTCATGATCTTCAAACTGTTTGCACAGCCACCCAATGTACACGCACCAAGACGATACGACCCCCCCTTATAAGCACTCTTACAGCTACTACACTGCTCACTGCTGCCATTACGAAACAACTTCGAAGCTCAACGTGTATTTCACGCTACTTGGCCAAATGGAACACGCATAAGCTCATCTGGCCATCCTGCTGTCTCACAACTTCTCTTTTTCCCGAAACCCTCACGTCCAGCGCACAGCTCATGACAAGGTTACACCGCGGTCCTTTTGAACAACAACTGTCGTACAGACGTACAGAGACGTCACAACTCTTCCACGACATCTCTCGGCTTCTACTTGGAACTTTCTTGATGTATGTACCGTCTGGGGTAGGACACGAGTAACAACGCATTGGAAAAATACGACCATGGTGTCTTTGCAGTAAATTTTTTCACGTCCCTTCGTGGGCAAGACGCCATCCATCTTTTCCGTTCCCAAACAAAACCCTGTTTTCTACTCTGTCCAAAACATCCCCTATTGACACACTTGTCTTTCTACAACATTGCAGTGTTACCCAGAGATAGCAAGTACATAGTCAGTACCGAAAGCAATCGTGGTATACAAGATGCAGTCTGCAACCTGTTTTTCACCCACCTCCCAAAACTTGCCTCTAGACGATTCCATTCACAGTTAGACTTCCTCAATCGATATTGACAAGGAGGAAAAAAAAAAAAAAAGTACATGGCCATGCCACGCTGGCCATCCGCAAAGTCGCCACCACATCGGGCCGTCGTCCTGCCGGCCCTGCATGACCCTACCTGCACACTGCCTATCAAATGCACATGCGTATATTGCAAATGTGTTCCATTTCTGGATCACGCCTTGTCCATCACGATAACGCAATCGTTTTATACCAACCATGCCCTTTTTGATGCATTATAAGGCACGATAGCACGCCTGCCGCACGCTGTCGGGCCGGCACGATACAAATCAATACACAAGCCACACCAGAAGCCGCTACAGCTGCACCTAGCAAGGATAGCTTGTTGTCGCTCGAGAACCTTGTGACCCTGAGGTATTGATATCTTGCCGCCCATTGGATAAGATGGACTGGCGGGCCCTCGGACAGAGCCATAAGCAGGTTTCCGGGTCAGTTGTAGCTTGCCTTACCCTTTCCCCGCCGATTGCCATCATCAAGGTCGGACCCTGTTCTGCGCCTTGCTCGCAAAGCGTCGCACTACCCTTCCCTGCATAGACGTGAAGCAATAGAATGCTCTGCCTGTATGATAGTTACAGACGAAAATTCGTTCTAGCCAACCCACCAAACGTCGATCACCAAGACGGCTATGAGTCTAGACCATTTGCTGCAAACCGCAGATTTGCCACCCACACCAATTCCTTTGTACAAGTTGGTTGCTCTACTTTTCCAGCCTAATGAAACGAGGCTGAAGAACGTTGACCGCCTACGTCGCAAAAGCAAAGCCAGCAGGTTCGCCGACCTTTGCGGCCTCATAGCCACTGGCCACGGCATGGCGTCCTCTGATGCCTCATTTTTTGAACGCAACGACGTTGAATGGGGCAAGGCCAACACAAGCGTCGCCCGTTGTGCGCGGCTGTGTCTTCTTCTTGATAGCGAGCTATACATGCAGCGTAGATAGCGATGCGGTTTAATTGCGCACATGCTGCTCTTTAATAGTGTCTCAAAGGCACCTGCGGCGTCTGCGGTGCGGCGTGGCATACGATAAGGTCGCCGGTGTTATAGGTGCATGCAGCTCCAAGCCTGAGGCTTCCCTACCCCTGGCGCAGAATAGGTTACACAGCTTTGATAAAGACTCTTCATTCCGGACAGGTTTGAGGCAGGGCTGTCAATACAGACAGAACAAGCTGCATCGAGGCCTTTGATGTAGTTTGACCAGACGGCCCAAATGGCCCGAAGCGTGCCAAAATTCGGATGACAGTTCCCCAAAAGCTAGTCAATCATGTTTCGACAAGCTGCAAATGGCTTTTTGAGAGCCAAGAGGAAAAACTGGATAGAAACGCCACGATGGAGACGCCAAACGGGCGGGTGGAGATGGCAGCGAGCCAATGCAGGCGTGCATGCTTCTCGTACTCTTTTACATGCCTCGCTGCCTTGCAGCGCAGGCTGCCACTCGGTGTGGACTATTGCGGTAACTCGGATGCGTCAGACGGAGGGCAAATAACGCGAGGCATATCACTGCTGCCAAGAGCAGGATGCAGAGGGTGAGGGGGCGGGCTGCTATGTAGTCTCGGCGAGCTGCTGATTCAACGGCTCGTTGCGTGGCACCGGCGCCTTTGACGCATCGCGCCAGTCGCGAGATAATGATTCTGAATCGTTGAAAGAAGCCATGGGTTCTTAATAATTAGTGATGTACGGACGTGCTTACTTCCACTACCAAGACAGATGCGATTGTGCTGCAGTGGGCCGTGTGCAGCGGCTACGCGACAGTGTAACTGCGATATTGGGTATCCGCCAAGAATCGTTATCGTCACGGCTTCCTTCACAAAGACGGCTTGTGAGCGCCGTTGAGCCTCAGTAGTTATGGATTCGGCTGGCAGCAGATAAGAATATCGTGAGGTGGGGCCCGCCGTGCGGTGGGTACGGGAACGATCCTTTGCGACCGAGCTTGAGAGGAGTGCATGCGGGTAGCCTTTTTGAAAGACTTCAGCCTGCAGGTGGTGTTGATGGTGTATACTTTTGATGATTTTAGAGACGAGGCTTAACGGCGCATGTTCCCAGCGATGAGATTGGACGACTAGAGCTCTGGTGGCATTACTAAAGACATCGTCGGATACACGCGAATGCGTCCAATTTCAACAGTTGTGATATACAAGGCTAACCGCCAGTCGAATCAGGTGTTTGCCCATGTTACAGAATCTGCAGTGGCTGGCGTCTTTCGTGATGCTAGAATGTCTGTGCAACGGTACACAGCAACGCAAGATGAAGAGCTTGCGCGATCGACATGCTTGTGTTGGCATGGAGCGGCCGCAAGACTAATTACAAGTTAACGAGCAGCCATTGCCAGGTTGTTAGCAGCATGCGCGACGGTGGAGAGGAACAAAAATACTTGCCCTGCTAGCGCGGGACAGGCGAGCATCAAGGTGCAGGCTGTGCCACTGTGGTGCGAGCGATCGAATCGAGGAGCCAACCAGAGCGACCCGGGGAGGGGGAATGCGTGGTGAAATGGATGAGAGAGGGGGTTACATGACACAGGCGGTAAGAGATTGCCACTTGGGAGATTTGTCGCAGTGTGGTTGCGGAGTTGAGATGCTGTGGCTTTTTGATGCTAGAAGTTGTCAAATGTGGCTTTCGAGTGAGATGGTGCGTCTCTTCAATGCTAGAGCTTGTCAAGTGCGGTCGCAAAGTTGAGATATGCTATGACTCTGTGATGCTAGAGTTTATCAAGTGCAGTCCGACGCCTAGAGGCCAGAGGTTAAGCCAAGCACTCGACAGCATGGCCATGGTCTGATGTTAGAGTCGCTCGCCGCTGACTCGCCGCTGGTCATGGACATGTCCGGACGCCATTCTCCGTCGAGGACGCTTGGTGGATTTCTGGGCGGCGCATGCCTGTATTGGTGACGGCACCGTGCAGCACAACGCGAGGTCCAATTTTGGCCGTGTCCACATTTCTTGTGAGGTGACAGCAAACCCACATGGCGGCATCGTCGATGTGTTTTTTTTTGGCCGCGTCAATGTCCGCCGTGGACGGGGCTCTTGTGTCTCATTAGACTCTTTTCTTTTTCTTCTCTCTGTTTTGTTCCTTGGCTGTTGCATGGGTTCGCTGTCTTGTCGGTTCGCATTGCGCCCCGATGAGTTGCCAAGAAAGGTCGCGAGATGCTAATGTAATAGAAACGACCGACAATCAGCAGCAAAGCTGACAGGGGTTGGTGAAAGATGCCAGCGTTCAAGGTCACAACGCTCGAAAAAGTTGTCGTGATGAAACCCCCGCCCGAAGCCGACGGGTCCGTGAGCACGGGCAATACTGGACGAAGAGCGGTAGTGCCATGGCTCGCCACGGTCGTAGAGTAACTATGCGAAGCGGATAGGAATGCGGTGGGCAAAAATCACCCGTCTTGTTGGGAAGCGCTGGCCAACGAGAGGGATGGACGAGTCGTGGCGTCTTGGTTTGGGTGCCTGGGTTCGGAGTACAACGGTGGGCACTAGCGGTATCTCGAGGAGCGAGTGATTGTGCGAGGCTTGTATGGGGGGTACGCCGTGTGAATACCGGTACGGCGGCTACGAGAAGTGATGATGGGTGTACAGACTGAATATGTTGCGGTGTTGAGACTGCATATTGCTTGGCGCGGGGCAGGCAGCGCACCGGCGCAACTGGCCGGATATTCATCCCTTCTTGGGGCGAAGTAGCGAGGCTGCTGGTCGTTATGATTGTCATGATTGGCAGGGAGCATTTTGGAGGGATGTGGAGATGCAAGACGCTTGCAGTTGTAGGCTTGGAAGTACTTAGACTTGCAGTCGTTGATGAGGTGGTGCGTTGTGGTTGGCGAGAAAAGAAGAAAAAAAAATTGAGAAAGGAAAAATTTTGACAGTTAGCTTTGGCTGGTGGCTGATTATCTCCGTAATAATGCATGGATACTGAGGTTTGATTGATAGGGGCGCCCCACTGGCTCGCAGCTCTTTTGCAGGCGCGACAAGGGCAAGTGCAAGTTGCCTTGGTTGGTGCCCCACCAAACATGGCCTGTGCAGCCTTATCAGTATTTCGAGAGAGTTTGGCGATTAGAATTGATGAAAAACTCTGCTTAATGGATTCACAGCATTTTGCCCTTGAAACCTCGATGGGGTGAATCCTGGAGCAGATCTGGCTTTGAACATGGAGATGGAGGCTCGTCGGCCAAATTTCCCCACGAATATTCGTTATCACTGGAGAAGTAGGGGTAATGCATCGAGGTGGGTGCGTTTGCTGCAGTCAACCAGATCACTGCGTATCCGTACGCTCTGCCACGTCTGAAAACTTTGGATGGGGTCAACAGTTGGCAACTAAGAAAGATTACTACGACGATTTGGAGTTGGTTGTCAGAATCACGCTTGTAGTTTGATGGGTAAGGTCTACCACCTCCCTGCGTCTCAGCTAGAGGGGCCAGCCCGGCAGGCGTCGTCCCAAAATGATAGCTCCGCGCCGCAAAATGAGGCGTCTTGATAAGCAGATCAACAGCCAGGCTAATCCGTACCGGGACAAGACAAGCTAAATAATAATACAGGCTCGCTAGTATTATCAGCGGTCCGCAACTTCTTACTACCGTCTAGCTTCAGCCGCAGCAACAGCACCAGGACCGCTGGGCAGGCCAAGCCGCACTCAGGTTAGCGTACTGGTCGGAGATTCGAGTGATGGCCGGTAACAGCAAATGTCTCATCAGCAGTCTTTCTATTCCGCCACCAGATTGCCTATTCGGGCGGAAAAGTGACGTGAAGAGTTGTCTAGAGTTGTCTTGGAAAGGAAACAACTGCCGTTGATAGTCGGCGAGACAGCGCACGATGTTGAAAGTGGACTGACCTGCACCGCCGACGGATGAGATGACAATAATCTAGACCACTGGGCGTCACAGTCTATTTCATGGATGGTTCCCCACCGGTGCCGGAGCCGGCGGTACCAGCCCGGCGCCACGGCGAGAATTGGCCAGAGAAGGTAGTGCAACGAGATTTGGAAGGGGCAAGCAGGGCGTGAGAAAGTTGACTGCTCTCTTCTCCATGCAGACTCGACCCATTGGATGGTAAAAACTGCGGCCGTGGTTTGGGACCCCTGTCTGGGTTCTTGTCTGGGTTAATCAAGGTGCGCCGTTGCAGTGAGAGGAGCAAACTCAAAGACACCGTTGTGGTCGATGACGAAGGCTTGTGTGACTGGAGATTGTGCATGGCTATCCGGAAATGTCCATACCAAGGCACAGCAATGTGCAAAAACCACACTTGATTTCCTTTGCTGCAACGATTAAGATTTCCAGGGTCCTGACGTCCCCCAAGGTATTCGTACCAGTAGATGGTGTCGACAACGGGCCAAGTTGGCATGCTCACTAATAAGTTAAGCAGTCGGTACTAGTAGAAGCCAGCCATGGGGTGCCAAGTTTTCAGTATTCATTAGACGAGGCGGAGATGCAGCGAACCGAAGTCCGAGTTTTGGATTTCCTTGGAGCGCGCGGGGCGGCGCGGCGTTGTGCATGGGGAATTTTTCGCTAATTCCCTCAACAGTTCATGTTTCCCCGTGGAAGAATGCCATCTCACGTCTCTCTCTCTTCTTTTTTTTTTTTTTTTTCTTTTGCCACCGTGCAGGGTCCAAACTTGCATTGGGACAAAAGTGATGAATATTCGCTGGCCATGTTGCCATGCTGCCATGGTGTGTGGGCTCGGTGGCGAGGGCGCTGGCAGTGGGTTGTCTAGCGGCGGCACGGGAGTTGTGCGGACGTGATAACTGTGTGTGGCGAGATGAGAATTCACAGAGGAGAGATAAAAGTCGTGGTTCACAAAGTGAATACATCAAATCAAGCTAGATGCCGGGCGGCAGTGCAACCCGACAACAGAGGCAAACCGGGTGACGATAACGTGATTGTGCAAAGGATTAATAAAGGAATAAAGCAGCAACAAGTTTTTTTTGTTCCTCCCTCCCCCATCTTTGATTTTGGCATACCATCCTAGCATTGTCCCACTAGACGACACGCTAATTGGCCCGCATAGACTGCACGCGCCTCAATATGCTGCGCGCCATCGGCCGTGATATGCAGGCATAGGCAGAGAGAGCCCCAAGGAGCCCCTCTGAATTGGCTGTTGCCTCCACAGGGTGATGTGATGTGCGATGGAGTGGGCTGTTTTATCATGATTACTGCAGAATTAGTTGATGCAGGTTCTGGTGTTGCTAATTATTTTGGTATGGCCGGTTGTGGCTTGAGAGGCAAAATACTTTTGACCGGTGCAAACGGGCAGCACCTTCTAGTGGCACCTACGACGTCTACGGAATCTTCCATGAATTTGACAACCACCAAATTAGTTGCAGCGATTTTTTAAAAAAGGAAAATAAAAAACAGCAACATCGTCTGTAAACACTAAACATTACTAAATTTACTAAAACCTCCCCAGAGCCACTCCCCTCCCCGCCTCCTCAGCTAGCGTCCTCGGTGCCCCCTTGACCTCCTTCTCAGTGGCTCCTACAACGCCCTTGTAGTGCTCTCGCCACGCCCAAAACATCAAAAACACACCTCCCCCACCTCTTTTTTCCCTGTTTTTCGTCCTCTTCGTCACTCCTCCCCCACGCAGGGCCGAATTTTTTTTTTCCCTTCTCGTCGTCCTGGTCGAGGGGTTGTTTATTCTTCTCATTAAATCATCTTCAATTCGATATTCTCGTTATCCAATTTGGTTTCGGAGTCGTTTGCTCTTCTTGTCGTCAAACCCGCCTCGACCCGCTCGTCGCTTCCGGCGTCGCCTCGCTCTACAGTCCACTGTACCGTTTGCTGCGTCGCCCACCACTCGACCAACATCTCTCTCTTCTTTATACCCTTCACGACCACCTCACCGTCGTCCCCGTCTTGCCGTCTTTTTAATACCCATCTTCGCATCCTCGAGCGTGCTTTAACCGCAAATTGCCTGGTTTGGTTGCTGGAATATTGCCCAAGCCTTGTTTCTGTACGGCACTTGCACTGCGGCGCATCCGATCTCTCCGACGTAGGTTCAACCGTCCAGCAGCAACCATCTACAACTCCATCAACACTTGGATCTCAAATTTCTTTCCCGAGCATCACCTTTATCATCATTACTCTTTCGCATTGCAAATTCGCGTTTCTGCTGCCACCTACGACACTCCCAGTTCGATACGCTAACACACCCCAGTCCCTAGAGCCGTTTGGACATCTCACCCATGTATTAATCGCCAAATTCTTCTTTCCAACTATTCGCTTCATCCTACAGTGCTTCTCATATAGGCACTGCTAGTCGAACAGCGCCCTTCATTCACCCACCCCGTCTAAATTTAACATAGTCGAATTGTTTCGCGAGAGGGCTCTGCCCGCCTCTGGCAATGCCTTATACGCCGCCCTCTCGGTCACCCGCTTCCTCAATCTCTGCCTCTCCAGACGTCAGCCGACGCTCTTCCTTTCAAAATGGTCCTCGTCCCTCACTACCGCACTCGGCCTCGTACCTAAACAAGCACCGTCGCTCACCCTCCATCACAACTATTAGCACCGACCAACCAACAGCCGTCCAGCCTCCTCCAACTGCCAGCTTGCGACAGTCCCCTCCCCCCGTCACAGATGTACGCCTTATCCCTGCCGGTGCCGTCATTTCCCCTCCCGAGTCTGCCTCTGGCAGTGATGATGAGTTCAAGGCCGCGTCCGAGGATAACTTGAAACACCTTCGAGAGGCTGTAAGTCAAATATCACAAGGCACGCCGTTGTCTTCGGATGAGAACCTCGCCGACGCGGCCAATGCTATCCTCGCCCTGTCGCCCATGCGCATGGGCTTCAGCACCTCGGATCTATCGTCTTATCCCAGTTCCGGCCCCAAGGTTAGCCACAGCCGCTCCGCCACGGAGCCACATGCCAGCTTTTCTACATCCGCCGACAACTCGGCCACCATTTCCTCAGAGTCTGAAGAGGATCTCCGCTATAAGCCGCAAATGGTCAGGAAGAAATCTGGCGAGCTTGTTCGACCTGCTTTACGCGGTTCCTCTCGCCGGCGTCCCCTGAGCATGCCAGGCACACCCGTCTTCTCCAAGGCTGTCCACTTTGACTCACACCTTGAACACGTTCGCCACTTCCTCCAGGTTGATCGGCCTCTAGCTGTTAGTGCTGGCTCGTCTCCGGTCGAAGCCTATGAAAGCGACACTGAGTATCCTTTCCTAAACGGCCCCCAGACACGAACACCCCCCTTTGAGTGGGAGCTTGCCACCACCAACTTTCCTCATGACAACAACCTAATTCGCCGATCCTTGCCGGCTCGTTTGGAAAAGGTTTGGCTGTCCAAGGATCAACAGTCTCTACAGGCGTCCATCGACGTCGCCAACCTGGCTTTTGAGAAGCTCATTACCTGCCGCTTCACTCTGGATGGGTGGAAGACAACTTCTGAAGTCACTGGGGAGTATACCAGCTCCATTGACACGCGCAAAGGCACCGCTGGCCACGACCGTTTTACCGTGTCTATTCAGCTGGCAGATACGGCCAACCTAGAGAGCAAGACGCTCTTCTTCTGCATTCGCTACTCGGTTAATGGCCAAGAGTACTGGGATAATAACAACGGCTCCAATTTTCAGGTCGATTTCCACAAGAAACACCTGCCTCAGCGCGGCAAAGGCCAGTTTCAGGGCGCTAATAAGACCGCTGGCAATCTGCCACGCAGCAGCCGCCGACAGAGCCACTCGACTGGCCCGAGGCCAATCTCGATGCCCGCGTCGCTCGACGACTTTGCCGATCACACGGGCTTCCAATTCGACCAGCCCCTGCACGAGTATCTCGGTGAGTGCGGCACCGGTCTCCGCCTCAAGTCAAAGTCCTTCAACAACCTGGCTAGCGACAATATTATCAAATCGCTTGCCACACCTAGCGGGGCTGCTTTTGCCAATCGCTATGACTTTGGTGCTTCTCTGGATGCCGTCAAGTCTCGCAAGGACGCGTCCCCCAAGGAGGCCGACACTCTATATATGAAGGGCAACACCAAGGGCGCGGATGCCACCATCTCTGGCGCGCCACAATTTGTGGCCGCGGCCCCTAGCACGGCCATTGCCAACTCCTCCTACGAGGAGCTTGTCAATAAATATTGCTTCTTCGGCGCCAAGACGTCTCCACAGGAGACGCCGCTGCGGCCCAAGGTAGACACGACCGACGCCAAGATACTCGAAAAGTATCAGGTATCGCCGCCTACTTCTCCTGCCAAAGAGAGCGTCGCCAGGGTGAATACGATCGAATATGCCACAGCCCCGTCTGTGATGCGATCCGCCTCTCCCAGCTTTACGCCTTTCACGGGCACATCGACGGCCGACATGGCTTTTCACACACAGCAGACGCCAGACCGATTTGTTTCTGCGACTGCGATCTGGGGATGATTTATTGAATGGTTTGCCTCACGCCGCCTATCTAGAAGGGCTTCTTTCTACGTGGACCGTGCTATACGGGCCCGGCTATTTGAGATTGACACGAGTATGGAGTTTGGCGCTGTTTATTTCCTATTGTCGATAATGATGTTTTAATGACGGCCGACGGTTCGCACTACGGCTTCGCATGGTTATGCATTTGATTTGCCTTGCATTCTGCTTTCGAGCGTGGTATTACTATAGTTTATTATTATCTCTCAGGTGTTTCTCGGGCTCTTGACTATTATGAGCATCGTCTTTTTGTACTCTCTCCGCAAAGAGTACACGGTTTGCGGACTCGTTAAGAGTACAGCATGATTTGGGTTGGCACAGCACAAAAGCAATGGGTGGCCGGAACCCGCATTTGCGTGGCGGCGGTGTGGTATGGTTAAAAAAATTGAATGATAACATCGTTTATCTTATCCATGTATGTGAGGATGTGCGTGATTTGTGAAGTCCCTGATGCGTGAAACGTCGTACCTTGAGTCCCAAAAAGTGGTTCTAGGACCGAGAATGGCCCCGATGTAGTACTGCGTGGCCATCCCTTGTGTTTGTATTCAGAGACTGGGATTGAATGCGACTTCATAAGGTGATAGAGACATTTATCACCAAATCGCAGTGGAGCAGCCAAAAAACACACATCACATGGCGGACTTGCAAGCGCCTGGCCATGACAGCAATCGTACCAAACCGTCTGCAATATGCTCAATCCGCTCAATCCGCTCAATTTACTCAATATTCTTAAATTTTGAATACATCCATATTAAAACACCAAAATTGAAAAGAAAGTTGTCGGTTGGTCACTGGATGTCACTCGTTGACGATACTTCGGGTGACAGTCCACCCTCATCCGCGACTCTCCACATGGCAGGGACATGCTTCAATACTCCTTGAAAGTCGGATGCAGCATTGGAGACTGTCGTCTGAAGTAACTGAGTTTACGGCTTTAAGAACTTAAAGGGAAAGAAAGTGAGCGGAGATTGACAATGGCGTTCTACTCACTTTGGAATTTCCTCTTTTGTCCATCTTCCTTCCCTTCTAGACACCCACCACCACTTTCATCGCATGTTTATGCAGAAGCGGGCCTGTTTCTGACAAGAAGTTTCTAACTAACCATTATGATAATATTGATGGTTTTGATCCCACTGCCCTGGTGCTCTTCTACTTCTCCCTCGATATGGAAGACTGCCTTGTGATTGGCGCATCATGGGGTATTGGGCTGTAAGTCGCTGCCGGTTCCCTCGAAGCCGGCACAAGAGTTATCATCACTTGTTCGATTGCGTCAACAGTCTTTTTGGTCGTTTCTTTGCCGACATTACGACCATCTTCAGTTGTGTTCGGTCTGGTCACTGTGGTTGACGATGCGGGCATTGCTGAGCACATCCATCCTGGTTGGAGACATAGACGTCAGCCTCAATGGTGAAAGGCTTCAAGAGCTAGGCAGCAGCGTCTTCACGGCCAGCGTGAGCGTCATTTTGGACAAGACTACACAGAAGCAAGGGGCCACAGTGCGGCACAAAGCTTGACTGTGGGGTGTGAGAGGGAATGATCCGAGACACATCGCCAACAAAGAAAGCTTCATTGCGACGTTCTGGTGGTGAGCTGTGCAAGCAATTGGACCTGAAGGCATCCTCCGTGTACCCAGCTAGTGATGTAAGCAGTAGAAAAACTGGCAAATATTGTACTTGCACTCCCGATCTGAGTGAAATTTACCGAGGCTTTAACAACGAACGTGGTGTTGATGGTGGATAGACTCTACCCTAAAAGACAAGATGGAAAGACGCAGGTCAAAAGCACACAAGTATGTGCCTTGTAGTCGAGCGACAGCAAGGATGAAAGTACTCAGTCGTGAGCACTTGTTGACAAATTCACTACAACAACTGAGGATAGGGCGGTAAATGGTAGGAACCATGAGACAGTCGTGATTAATTTGCCGCATGTTCCTTCCCACATGGCTAATTCGGTACTTTGCGGCACTACCTTGTCGTTGCTGCCTGGCACGGTGGCACTATAAACAAACTCGGCACAGCTCATTATAAGCGTGCAAACGGACAAGCTTGGCCATCACTATCAACTTATAAAAAGGGCGTTCTTCCCCTTCTCTTTCTCCTCCATCTCTTCCTTTTCGGCCAACTCATTTTCGCACAGAACAGCCCACGTCCAATCCAGAGAACCAAACCAAAATGTATGCACCCAGGGCCGAAGCAGAGTCGATTCCAGCTCTAAAGGAACTCAAGAATGTTTTGGCCGAGCAAAAGCATTCGTATGTTTGCGGTGGTCGAGTTCCCATCGCCGCAAACGCCATCTCGAGCGCTGGCGAGGCGGCACCAGCCATGAAGCAGGCGCAGCAATCTGATCCAATTACGATTCGATGGGACGTGAGCGGACTCTCGGAAGATGACGAGTCTCCATGTCGCAAATTGACCCTTCCAGTCTCCAAACAAGCTGATCGGAATGCCCTTAGTGCCCTGATCCAGGACTGCCAGCCTGCGACCTTTGGCTTGGGTGGCCAGGATGTATACGACGAGACCTACCGCAAGGCTCTGAAGATGAATCCAGATGAGTTCTGCAGTACCTTTGACCCTTCCTCTCTCGGAATTGTGGACACGATTGCACAGATACTCCTCCCAAGCTACTTGGATTCGGCCACACACCGGGCTGTGGAGGCGAGGCTATACAAACTCAATGTAAGTGTCAGGGGGCACTTGTTGATCTGATGAACAAATCTGACACTTTCAATTTCTGTATATAGGTCTACTCGGGTCCATCCGGCATGTTCAAGGCCCACGTCGACACGCCTCGCTCTCCGATGCAGTTTGGGTCTCTTGTGGTTTGTCTCCCCGTCGAGCACCAAGGCGGACAGCTCAAGGTTCGCCATGAAGGAGAAGAGACGACCTTTGACTGGAGCATGCTTGCCAATCAAGACAAGACGGCGCATATCCAGTGGGCGGCATTTTATAGCGACTGCGAGCACGAAGTCATGGAGGTTTCGGGCGGAAACCGGCTCACCCTGACTTACAACCTCTTCGCGGTCCCTGGGGCCGGGCGCTTGACGGGACAGTACTTGACACTGGACCCGACGCACCTACCGTTATACCGCGCTGTGGAGAAGATGATCTCACTGGATCCGTTTTCTGGACAAGGTGCGCTTGAACAGGTATCAAAATATGATGGACGACTTGCGCTGACTTGATGCTCTGCAGGGGGTATGCTGGGCTTTTGGTGCTCCCATGTCTACGCTTACAACAACGCTACAGAAGTGCCTCTCCCTGAAACACTAAAGGGCGTCGACGCAGCCCTGTGGGAAACCTTCAAAGCTCTCGGCATCGATGTCAAGATTGCACCAGTTGTACAAATAGACGATCGTGCCGAAGAGGATTTTGAGGATTACGAGGAACCTATCAAAGAGATACCCTCAGAGTGGATTGTCGGAGAGAAATTTGGCCTCGAATTGCACGGTTCTTATCCAGTGGAGGGCTTTGAGGAGTACAACGAATTGTACACATCATGGGGTTCCTACCTCAATAAAATGCCCACCTATTGGCTCACGAAACCCGTTCAACGCGAACCCCAGATCTTCTACGCGGCGGTAAGTATTGACCATGCAGATTGAACGTGAATTTGCGCTAACAGATCATGCTAGTATGGCAATGAGGCATCCCTGGGCATTACGTACTCGAGCTGCGCTATTCTTGCAACTCTGCCACCAACAGAGTCGGCGTCTACCGACTAAACAAGACGGCTGTTTCTATACTTGAAAGAATAGCAATAGTTGCTTAGCTCTGTCAAATTTCCATTTTGCTTCTCTCGCTTGGTCGATCAGTAGTAATCGAGGTGAAATTATTCTAAGATGCGTTGAAGTGACGCGTTCATTAACGCGCGCGACGCGACTGATCGACGCAGAGCAACTCACCGCCTATCGGAAAGTGGGCTCCTGGTCATTCCATCAACCCCCTCACGAATACCACCGAACAGAAAGCCCCAACTCTAATAATAGCTTTCCACTAGTACAAGAGGGACAAAGCCGCTTCGAACATGTTGGCTATCCATACGAGGACTTCATGTACCTGCAATCCCTTTTGCGGTACCCAGAGCGAAATGGCGGCCACTGACGCTGACACGGCCGAGAAGGCAAGAGCGTCTGGCAACGAATTTTACAAAGCAGGCCAACTCGCAAAGGTTGAACTGTCCTAGAACTGAACTCTATTGGATTACTTCTGACATTAGCCCTAGCCGAAAAAGCATACCAATTAGCGGCATCCCTTGCTCCGCAAGATCCAGCCCCCGTCTCCAACTCGTCCGCTGTCAAGTACGAAACAGGGGATTACAAGGGTTCCATCACATACATCAAACATGCATTGGCTCTTTCTGCTGCCGGGACCAACGACGCTGCAAAGATTGATAAGCTCAACGCTCGACTCGCCAAATGTTTCCTTCATCTACGCGACTTCAGCTCTGCCAGGGATGCCTTACTCGCCATCAGCAACCGAGACCTCCGGATTGAGCTGTCCGAATCGCTGGAATCTGCGCTAAAGCTCCAGGCTGCCGTTGCTGATGAATGTGCTCTCAGAAAACAGATCCTGAATCATGTACCGCGCTTCAAGTCATGGCTGTATGCTTGCCCTCTTCTCGTGTCCTTGACTCGCTAATGACACAACTTAGCTCCAATGTTGCTGAATACTACCCTTCTGGCCACGACCAGGCTGAGTTGCTCAAAGAACCACTCGGAATTGATAAGAATGGCAAGAGGCTTGACATATCTTTGCTCTTTGCTGGTTGCGGAGACGCATGAAATGTATATGCTGCACTTGCCTCAATGGGAGTGAGGGAGGACGACTCGGAACGTAATTTTGGGCATCTTCACATCACCATGTTGGATCTGAAGCACGCATCAATAGCCAAGGCACTAATTCTCTTTAACATGATGCATGAGATTGACAAGGAGATGACGACGAAAGGCCCTCACCCGACAGACTATTTTCTCGTCATGGCGTACGTGTTTGCTTGCCAGATCATCCCACCCTTTGTCCAAAAGAAGTTGCAGAGCAACATTCAAGATCTCATTGAGAGGCTTGAAAACAAGAAGGAACCTCTTTCATTTATCCACCTTCATGCATGCGATACAGAGGCTGTGATTCGAATCCTCCGACAGTGGCAGAACCCGTGGCCTGCAATCTCCAAACCAGCACATGTGAGGAAATTTATCGAGGAAAAAACCCCCCCGCCGAATCCTCTTGCACCCGACAAAGGTCCAGATGGTCCAGAAAAGAAGGACTTTAGGAAGTTTGCAGCTTTGTTCCCGTCGCAGGCACTCGCGAGACAATGGGAGCCATCTCTTGCGGACACTCTGGCCGAATACAAAAAGACAGGCAAGGGCAAAAAGCTACTGCAGCAAATAGATGCTACCTGGGCCGTCAACAATACGCTGATTGACTATGACGTTGCTGATTATGAACTCGAGATCCCGGGTGGAAGCTGTGCTTATCTCGAGTTTGACCCGTTGGAGATGGTGTCGGCAGCGGATTTTGCATCCAAGAGCGGAGAGCGCGCCAAGGCCAAAACGAACAACTCGATAGATCGCCTCGCTGATGTTTTTCGTGTCATTACAATCTCTACCATGAAGCTGCATTCTCAGAAGAGATTGATAGTGGAAATGATTGTAGGGGAGATGACGGACATCATGGAGCGCATCCGCTACAATGCGCTGGAACACAGACGCCCTGACCCAAAGAACTCCAAGACCGATGAGCCTTTGGACCCGACTAAATTCCCGCAGACCTATGACTACATACACATGAGCAATATCCCGTGAGGCCAACATATATATCCCAACATGACTGGCGCGCGGTGGCTAACCATGACTCCAGAGATTATATTGGCGGCCATCTCACCACCTTCTTAGTGGCCCGGCCGCTGCTCAATGACAAGAGTCTCTCCAGCTTGCGCTTCAATAACCTACTTAATTCCCCCGAATTTGAGAACCACGAGGCTTTCCAATCCGAATATCTGCTCATGCATGACGAGGAGCACATCAAAAGCCACTTTTCAGTGCGCAGGCGACCAGGAGCCAGCATTGCTGATAATCCCATCTTCAAGAGCATGTTTGCAGGCAAGATCAGCTCCTTTGCATTCGAAGGCGACATGATCTGGGACTGAATGCCTAGAAAGCAGATGACTTACCCGCAGCTTCTGCCTCGTGCCGCATTCGAGAAGTGGATACATGGCCATTTTCTCAAGATTTGCATACCTTATCCGCGGCCAATCTTCAGTGGCTCGCCAGTCTACGCACCTCTTAATCTCACCGCCGTCATCCACCTCATGATCAGCATGTTTGAAATGGGCTATCCTGCACACTGGCTGCTCAGGGTATTTTCTCAACTATGCAGTGGGGTCATCACCACTACGGCCCGCCCGCCAACAGAGCGCGTTACTGATGCTCCTGCTGCTGATGCTGTGCATGCGCCCAAAGAATTTTCTGTGCAGCCTTGGGTTTCCGAGTTTACTACCATGCTCAGCATCTGGTGTGGTCTGATTCCATTCGGCATGGACTCGTTGGGCGGATCTCTTGTCCCGCTTACAGACATAAACCAGTACAGTATTGCCTTTCCCCCCTTTGCTGCCCAGCACGAGCGCCTCCCGCATTTTATTCTCTTATTCTGGAACACGAAAATTGGGTACACGTTGAAGCCGCCAGCTTCCTTGTATTCGATTCTCTCGGGCAGCGGTAATTATTACGCAAACACACACGCATCACCCAAGGTTCTGCTAGACAAGGCAATCGTCTGTGTATCCGCTTTCCAATATGTCATGGAATCGAGGAGCGCTGTGTTTTCAATGCGGGCTGATCAAATGGAGGAGATGAAAGCTGGCGAGTGGAGGGCATTCATCTGGCGAACAGATGCTTGGCAAGCTGTGACTGAAGGCGTGGAAGTATCTCGTGGTCTGGTGACTCGTCAAAATTGGGGCAGCATGGTTTAAAAGCCAAATTTTCTTCAATTTGTGTACGGAAGAGGAGCCAGAGTGGTACCTTGTGAACACCCCTTGAAAGTGGCAATTGACGTCGAAGCACAACGGTTTCTAGGTTCATCCTGTCATTCACTCATCAATGCAACATCAACCAACTCCGCAGAGGGCTGAGATTGATCATCTCAACGAGGAGGATCTTATAAATTATATAAAACTAGCAACTACTCGGCCAATTTTAGTTCTGTTTTCGTCTCAACGACCTTTCTCGTCAAGTCCATTAAATCGTCCGCCAACTCTTCATTCTGCGACATGCTGCTACCCTGCTCTGGGACAGCAGGAGGGCAGATGTATTGACCAGATTCTTTCGTGGTCGTAGCCGCAAAAATCGTGCTCACAGCTCCCTGGAACTGACTTTTTTTGAATGGTTCGAATCCTACTGACATGCCATAGCCGGCCACAGGATATCTGGTAACGTAAGCATTACCGAACAAGACGTCCTAGATGGAATGAGGAAATACTCACGGCTCGTGGATATCTTGTTTGCTTTGTTTCGTGCTCACAATGCCTGGGTGGGTTGCGTTCATCAAAATGTTGGGATACCCAGCCATTGTTACTTTTCGGTTGAAATACCGCGCATAGAGAATACCCGCCAGTTTAGACCTGCCGTACTGTTCTTTCGGGCCCAAGTCTTGGTTCAAGTCATTCACAGATTTGAACTTGAGATTGCTTGGGACACTTTCGTGCAGATTGCTCGACATGTTGACGATTCTCACAATCGAGCCGGTACTTGCAGTCTTCTTCATCAAGGGAAGAAGATACGAGGTCAGAATGGTGTGGCCAATATGGTTCACGGCCATGTGACGATCGACTCCGTAGTCTGTGAGTTGGTAAGTCATGATGCCCCTGCCGGCGTTGTTGATGAGTATATCGAGACGATCTGTCGATTTTTTGATGTTTTCTGCAACTTCTTTGACGCGCTTCCAGTCACTCAAATCACACTGCAGCCAGGTAACTTTTTCTCCAGCCTCGTTTCCCATGTCTTTGGCGATGGCCTCTACTGCATTCTTGGCCTTTTCCTCGGATATCGATAGCATGTAGACCTTGGCAATTTTATGCTTGATCAATGTGTAAGTAATGGCATATCCGTTACCCTCGCTGCCTCCGGTGACCACGGCAACCTTGCCGGATTGGTCGGGGGTATCGTCAAGGCTAAACTGATGCGTGGCTATTTGAGGAGCAGGTCCACCCAAGTTCTCGGCGAGTGTGTTCTGTGCGTGTTAGAGTCTGTCGGTAGTAAAGGGCGAAAAGAAAACGGAGCTACCTTGATGTATGCTATAACTGAAGCCATTTTCGTCGCAGTTCTGTCACCACCGGTACAGATCGTGATGGTAATGGGTAAAACTTGGTTATTTGCAGATCTGGCTGGGGATCAAAGGCGTTGGTTGTACTAATGCAGGGACTGCTACTATATAACTAATTATATAACTTATTATGATGAGCTGCAAAAGGATGAATGCACGAGTGTAGTATAATAGTGATGATTCACTATGATGAGATGACTATTTTGGCTGGATCTGAGACGCAACGCGTCAATGACTAGGCAATGATGTAATACGTCCAAGAAGAAGGAATGTAGCCAACATCTCTTTGTTGGCAAAATTATTAACTCATGGCCTAGTATTTTGGGATAATAGACGGTGTGTGATACGGACAAATAATAATTTCGCCTTGGTTACTTTGTCATGCGGAAACAAAACTTGGGTCATTGCAGCAGGCCTTTAGTCGCGGTCGCCTAGTTACCAGCGGCTCACCAGAACAGGCTAGTTAGTTAGCACAACGTCAACACACACAAAAATTAGTGCACCGAGGAAGCCGGCGGCGGTAGAATTTCCTCGCTTTACAAGTCACTCGTCGTGGCGCAAGCTAAAGATGAAGCTCGTGGGTGGCCGGCGGAAAGCCCATGGAATGATAATTATCAGGTGGACGCTACTGTCATCTAGCGTGGTATAATGTTTTCGTGTAAAATACTGGTTATATCTCCAAGTATCATAAGTAGATTAGCCGTATCTTAATGAAAGTCGATATACCTATGGCGGAGGTAGTTTAGGAAGGCATTTTTATTAGGTGTGGCCTTGTTAGAGGCCGCAAGGGGTGGGATCGTGACTTGACGTATGTGGAGGCATCTATCGGGGCCTACAAGGTGAATTTTCTTCAGCTACCTCGCCCTACGAATCAATTACAGGGTAAAGTACTACTTGGAAGTATATGGACAAAAGGAAATAAAAGATAGATTAGAAAGCACCCAGAGAATGCTACAAAAGTCAGGTTTAAAGGCGATCAAGGGCTTACGTGATAGCGAAAGCGCCCTCTACATCAAGCTGGCCTCGACAGGTCGCAAGGTCTCGGAATACGCGGCTAGGTAGGGCCTTGGCCTCAGTATCTGTGGGACACTTTTGATGCGCAAATGGGCGAAACAATACTGGTGTTTATAACTAGTCTAGCATACGTTGAGGGCTGGGACACATATACTGGCACACCCGATGCACTGGTATATACTCGACCCGAAGCGCTGAGCCGTGACCAAAACAGCTTCGCCAACCAGCACTCGCAATTGTCTTTAGTCGGTGGGCTTGTCTTACGCCACCAAGCCGCAATATAGAACCATGTCTACATGACTGGAGAAAAGATGCCCGGCCCTCGTCTGCTTGACTGTTGTATATTAATGTCTCGGAAGGATACAACTACTGGCTAACGGACCTAGAGTTTTATATCCCGATGCGGAAAAATACCCCGTGGGGTCTTGCAAGCCGCGAATGCCAGGCAGTCGACGTATAAAGAAACGGAGTAGTGATACTCCATGCCTACAGTAGATGCATGTTAGCAATCTATCTACGCATTACTATAGCGTGAGTGTTGTATCATGCTGGCTCTACATGTATTTCCTAGCACTTTCTCTGATGATGCGAAATAGGTCGCTGGTGAAGTGCTGTTAATCGGAACGGCTGGACCAGCTGAACCACTCACACCCATCCGTGCTACTACTGCGTCTCAATGTTGCACTCCCAGTTTCAGCTCACGAACAGCCAAATACCAGACAAATGAGGTAACAAAATTCTACATCTCTCCAGGTCACCAAAACTCGTCGTAAGCAGAACAGAACCTCCATCCTGGTGGGTTGGGTAAAGGTCCCATTCATTGTGCTTCATGCAGCATTTAGCGGTTATGCGGCTGGCTGAATCGTTTAGAATGGCTGTACGCCATGCAGGGTATGACGGCGCTTCCATCACACGACGGTCTGGACCATTCTCTGTTCCTCCTTGCACTTGGATATGTGCTGCCCTAGAAACTCAATCATGATATGCCTCCGCATGATGAATATATATAGAGCCTAGTCCTCGTTCTATGATCTTGAAAGAGGCGCTTTAATCTTTAACTCAATCAATCTCCTGACGAACAAATCCTACACACGCAGAGAAAAGGTGAGTAACTCAAAGTACTCGTCGATTACTGTAATATTTTTTATTAACGATGTAGTAGGTGCTTTCTTGTACATCCAACAATGGACACGGCGAGCCCCCCGCAGCGCGTACCCCGGACAGTTACTATTACTAGCCCGGGTTATTTCCAAAACGGCGGTTATCGGGAAGATGATAGGAATACCCTTGTTGTCAGCTGGCAGGCAGGCAACAAGGTAGATGTCTGGGCTGTTCACGATGATCTTGGACCGCTTCCCTTTCTGCATCCAGCCCCTACTGGTCAGCAAAAAGAGCGCATCATCAGAGTTTATGGTCGTGTTCGCTGCCCTCGCTCAGATAGTGTCGTCTTCAGAGTGACGTAGGATCTCCATGCGGGCTGCGGTCGTTGTATGGAGTTCTCCTCTGGAGTTTAAGCTCGGCCGGCCGTCTAGGGGCGAGGCGGACAATGTGTGACTGCATACGTGTTGTTACATTGAACTCACCCATATACAAACTACAGAAATCACCAAATCAGCGCAACACACATCTCTGGCTCCGTGGTTGTCTCATGTCATGACAATATGTGATGAGTAAAACCAGACCACGCAGCAACACCTCTGCCCTGAAATCGGTTCTCGTCTTGGTATTATTCATAAAACTCGACTAATCAGTGGTGAACAGAGAAGCGGCAAAATGTACGGCATACCATTCTGTATGTTTTGCTGACCTCGATCGGCCGCAATGTCCCGGTAAGACGCGGTCAGTACGCCAGAGTCTTGGCATCGAACTCTGTGTAACACTTTTCATACGCAAATAAGCTAATGTCAATAATCTTGTGCGCTATGCTCTCGCTTTAATAGAGTGACATGTAGAACACTTCTGAATCTGCAAGATTCTGACGCGGCTTGCTTATAAAGGTGAGGCTTGCATAGCGATCATGTCGTCGATTGGGCCCAGTAGGGTAAGGGATAGATGCGAGAGCCTATGGTTTCCGCGATGCCTTACCAGATGTCGCATTTAGCCAAAATGCAACATTGACGCGGTGAGCTTGAGGGTTGCATGAGATGCACTTCCATGTGATGTCAACCTGATTACATTAGTGTTTGCGGCTTCAACACATCGAAATGAACTATTGACAAGGCTGGGTGGGGGGAAAGGAAATAAACGTTACAGCAAAATGCGGGGTGCAACTACCGCGATCTGGGGCAGCAGTGGAGTTGGGCAGCTGTGGGAGAACAGGGCGCTATAACTAGATACAAAGAGCATAATGCGTATGAGGAACTGATTGACAAGGACTTGCAAAATTACATTCGAAAGGCAATGGAATGAATTACTGCTACGAGGTGTCGTTGGGGAGCTGCCTAGATGTCGAGTTAGACTTGAGAGATTTCGAGATGTCACAAGACAAATTGAGGGGGCTTCCCCTTGTAAAGCAGCTTTTTATCCGTCATTACTGTGGACTTGGAAGCAAATGCGGGGTTATAGAAGAAGCCTACTGCAGAGTCTGGGCTGCTCAATCCGGCAGTCGACCGTATCAGCGCGGTGACCCCCACGGTGGCATAACAGGTCGACTGGACAGCAATATAATACTGTTAAAAGTTGGACTAAAACGACTAGAGCTCGTAAGCCATGGACAAAACAAACGAATCAAAACCATCCTAGTCCGAATCATATTCAGTTCCCAAGTCCTCGCATCCGTCTAAGAAATACCTTCCGACTTCCCCACAAACCCCCAGACTTAGCATCTCGCACTGGTGGGGGTCACGCCCGTACTGTACTGTGGGGGGCCAACCAAGCCCACCACGGTTAACCACGCTACGGAACTAAAAGATAAACTAGCTGAGCCCGTGTCATTAAAATCTATGCCAGTTTCTCTTCCCTTTTTCTGTAGATCCTTTGAAGTCTTGCTCACTCCCTCCCATTGATCCTCTTGAATTCATCAAGTGTCCTCAGCCATGGGTAGACCTGCCGACGACCCTCAGCCCGAGCTGCAGCACATATCCACGACCCAAGATGACCGCCCGTCCTTTGACAAGCACGATGCGGCCGATATTCGCGAAATCCAGGGCAACGCCAACTATTACGAAACCATTACCGCCGCGCCGCTCGATCCCTGGTCCAAGACGAGCTTTCAGCTATACTTGATCTTGCTGGTCGCGGCCCTCAACGCCACGGCTTCTGGGTTTGACGGAGTATGCAACTTACGACCTCTGTAAGAGCTGCTGTTTGATTAGAAGCTGACGGATGATGTTAGTCTATTTTCAGCTCCATTAATGCCATGCCGCAGTATCAAAAATACTTTCACCATAATGAGCTTGGCTCTGCTACTGGCATGTAAGTACAGTACACATAATAAATTAAATCTCTTTTGTTTTTTTTTTTTTTTTTTTTTTAAAAAAAAAATTATCCTGACTGAATAGCATCTTTATGATTTACACCATTGGCAACATGATTGGCTCCCTCTTTACCGGCCCCATCTGCGATCGCTTCGGTCGCCGCGCCGGTATGATTACCGGCTCCGTCCTCATCATGGTGGGCGCCGCCGTCCAGACTGCCGCCCGATCCGACGCCTACCTCCTCGGCGGCCGTTTCGTCCTCGGCTTTGGTGTTTCCATTGGCACATCCTCCGCGCCGACCTATGCGCTCGAACTCGCACCCCCGCAATGGCGCGCCCGCGTCGTCGGCTACTACAACACTTGTAAGACCAGTCCTACCTCGCCTCCCGCGCAGGCATCAACCCCCCCGTCAATGCTAATCGCCAAACGTACGCACAACAACAGTCTTTTACACGGGCGCCATTCTCGCCACCGGCGTCGCATACGCCGCCATAAAATCCCCCGGCGAAACGGCCTTTCGCCTGCCTCTCGGCCTGCAGCTGATCCCGCCGCTCTTCATCTGCGCCGGCGCGCTCCTGGTGCCCGAGTCGCCGCGCTGGCTGACCATGTGGGGAAAAAAGGACCAAGCCGCCGCCATCCTGGCAAAGTACCACGGCGGCGGCGACATGCAGCACCCGATGGTGCAGCTGGAGCTGCGCGAGTTTGAGGCCGGCATCGAGCTGCAAAAGAAGAGCGCCACCAGTATCTGGAACTACTACGGCCTGGTCGACTCGCACAATGCGCGCTGGCGGTTTGCCATGATGGCCTTCATGTCCGTCTTTGCGCAGCTGAGCGGCAATTCCGTCCTCACGTACTACCTGCCGTCCATGTATAAGCTGCTCGGGGTCAAGACGCCCGAGAGAAAGCTGCTGCTGACGTTTGCCAACACGATTGTCTCGGGTGCCGGCGCGGTGGCCGGCTCGGCGCTGAATGACAGTGTCGGGCGCCGCACCAAGCTCTGGGTCGGCAGCATCGTGCTGGCTGGCCTGTTTGGTGGCGTCACGGGCTTCTCGAGCTACTTTGAAGGCGGCAAGACGGATGTAAGCTCGACTATAACCAACGGAGGTATTGCTTTTGTAAGTTTTTTTTTATATCTTTATTTTGATTTTTATTTTTATTTTCTACGATGGCTACAGATGATGATTCTGGCTAACACTGTTAGATCTTTCTCTTTGGTTGTGCCTACTCCTTCATCTACACGCCCCTTACGGCCACCTACTGCGCCGAAGTCTTGTCCACTCCGATGCGAGCCAAGGGAATGGGAATCGTACGTTTTCTGTCTTTTTCACTCCTAGCTCTCCTGCCAACCAAAAAAAAAAAAAAAGAAAAAGAAAAAAGAAAAAGAGGCTAATTACTTATTTTTCAGCACGTCATTCTGTCAAACTGTGCCAATCTTTACAATACCTACGTTACAGCCGTCGCCCTCGAAGCCATCGACTTTCGCTATTACTTTGTCTTTGTCGGCCTCAACCTCACCTATGCCGCCGTGTGGTATTTTCTCGGCGTCGAGACACGAGGCCGCACGCTAGAGGAAATGGATGAGGTCTTTAATGCGAGATTCCCGCCTAGAGCAGCCCTGCAAAAGGCCGTCATGGTCAAGCAAAGCAACGGTCACTTGGCGGATGCAAGTGCTGTGGCTGGCCATGGGGAGCGTGCCTAACTAGGCACCAGTGCTAGTGATAGCGATTGAGTTGTCATTGAATAGAGACTCGTTCTTTTGTTGTGCATTCGAGTCAGCAAATGTATAGGCATCTCGCGATATTGTTTCGTCTTTCCTTTCAATTCACAGATTTCGTCTTCGGACCGTTTGAACCAATTGTCCCGGGCAGATGTTTCAGCTGAAAAACTCGCAGTGCCCTAGTTCTTGGCCTTTTTTCAAGAGGCTTGTTAAAGTTTCCGTGTTATAATCAGGCAACTTTGTTAGTAGTCATCGCTTTACAGGTTCCTTTTCCAAGAGCGCCAATGCCCAACGGCGTGGCCAAGGCTGGTTCATGTGGTTCATGTCCCCCGCAACAACAACTCGGGTACTAGGGATACCGTTAAAGCCGTGCAGCTGCATTGACAAGTTTGAGGGGAAATGGTGCGCTTGTTGATGGCGCATAGTTAAAAAAAAGGTGGTAAAAAAGGTTTTAATGCGTATACACTAAATTGACAGCGGTCTACTGAATTTAGACTTCATCTTCAATCTAGCCAACTATTGAGGGTCGCTTATTCGTCCACCTATACCAACGGTAGATCATCTCTCTCCAACTACGGATGCATTTTCACCACCACTTGCACTAGATAGTTGGTAAGGCTGATCAAGGAAGAGACGAAATGCGTCTCTTTCGCCAAGCAAGTCCAAGTCACAGCCACCGACTTGCTCATATGTTGCAGATGTGATTCCAACTGAAACGCACTACAAGTTTCTACCACTGTACAAAAGAGCCTTATTCGCACCATTTTCTAGCTTCTGCTTCCTCCGTCTGGTGGTGGTGGTGTTTCACCCGCCAGTTTGCATGATGGCTTCGCGCACACCAGAACTCACCCAGTGAAACCGGACTCTTGCTTGCCGCGTTTCATCGCCAGCCACCATTTTGTCTTTTTTTTTTCTTCTTCTTCACCACGCACACAACTTTATTTTCCACGACAATGGTTCGTCTTATAAATAGTATTCTAGCTTGCCACTGTAAATCGTCGGATCATTGCAGATCTAGTCTAATCAAAACTGTTTCATTCTCGAATATTACCTATTTGGCACCACCACTCGATCCAAATTTCTATACCCAGCCATAATGTTACCGCACGCGGCAATAATGGTCGGGTCGACTTTATGGACGGCACCATATCGAAATCTCATGAGTAAAGCCGTCAGAGCGCCCCCGACCAGCAATGCATTTGGCATACAAAACACCAACAACAATAATAACGATCCATGCGCCATGATTAGCAAAGCGTTCGAAGCTATGCGGAATGAGACGTCGGAAGAGCCCATAGTCCTTGATTTGCGACCGTCCGTAGGCACGGCATGCCTCAAGTCTGTCCCAGTAGCAAAGAACCGCAACATTGATCTCATCAACTACCTGCAGCCCTACATTGAATATCAAAGCACAATCGAGATTCTCAAAAATCCCCCAGAAGAGTATCTACTCGAAGGGGTTGATTTGATGGGCGGGTTACAGGCCATGAAGCAAAAGCTAAAGCGCGACGAATACGAGACACAATTCGATGTCATGACGGACCTTCAGAGCCTGGTATGCAAGCAGGACGGGACAAAATTTCCCTCAACACTGCGTAACTATTGCTAACAAAGTCGTCAAATCAGTTCGTCGCCACTAATGACAACCATTTTGGCTACACGCCGGGCTTGTTGAGCGCATTTCGAACCGTTCGGGACGGCTTAGATCTGGTATCAGTCTCCGAGGATGGACGAGAGCTGCCACAGGTGTATGCCGCTCAGGACATTTTTACACCGGGAAATGTGACATACACTGCGTCTCCCATCGAGACCATAGATGGTCAGGATGTGTACGAATTCTTGGAAAACGAAGCGCTGCGAGTTCCTCAGGGCCTCCAGGACCCCGATGCAAAAATGAATAGTCTTTTCGGCTCGGCCCCCCAAAACGCTGCTCAAGCTGGCGCCGACGCAGTCTTGTCGGTATTCGACGTTCCCGACAACTACACCATTGTGCACAAGAACGGCACGGAGCGGGTGGTGGACAACTCCATCATTACACTCCCGACGACTGATCTCTGTGGCATCAGGAATGGCCGGGACTTTCGCGAGAGATTTGAAGTACCACCAAACAGGGGACCACCACCACCACCACCACCACCACCACCACCAGAGCAAGGGAACCCAGACGACCCAAAGAATCAAGAGCCGCCGCCGCCGCCGCCGCCGCCGTCCAGTTCTGCTCTTCCGGGATATCCGCTTCCACTGGCCAAGCACTCAAACGACATGGTAGCTAGCTATACTCTGAACGATACAGCGTTGCGCGACACTACCGTCATTTCCTTCCTAAGCTTCGTGCCTCTCAATGTTCCTGACCCTACTTCGCCGGATTTCGATCTCAACTCGTTTGTTCGCGAATTTGGCGACGTAGTAGACCGCACGGCCTCGGCGGCCCAGTCTCAGGGTCGCGACAAGCTCATCATCGACATGTCGGCCAACGGCGGCGGCTCGTTGGATTTAGCCGACTTTGCCTATACCACCTTTTTCCCCGGCGCTCCCTTTGACGACTTTGATCGATACCGCTTGAACGGTGGCCTCGAGCTTACCGGCAAGGCTCTGAGCTTCAACGAGTCGGTGGAGCTGCTCGTCGGCTCCGAGAATCCGCCATTGGCGCCCGGCAATAAGACTGTCGAGGAGCCAGACGCCTTTTTCGAAACCCGGCCGGTCAAGGGCCAGAAGATGACGGCCCCCTTTCACAGAGACCCTACTGCTCGGTACTTTGATAACCCGGACGTGTTCCTGCGTGGCTACGAACCGGGCGAGAACCGCACGGCGCCCCAACCGCCGTGGCAGCCCGAGAACATGGTTATCCTGACGGACGGAACTTGCGCTTCGGCGTGCACTATTTTCACGGGTCTGATGGTGCGCAACTTTGGCATCCGCACCATTGCGCTCGGCGGCCGGCCCCTGAACAAACCCATGCAGGCGATTGGAGGTGTCAAGGGATCGGAAGTGTTGCAGAATGCCGAGAATAAGGATCTCATCAAAGGACTGGTCAAGGGCGCTCAGCGCGACAGGACTGGCCGCAAGATTATCAAAGATGTTCAACGAACCATTCCCGACATTGGCGACCCGCCCATCCTGCCCTTCCTCGAGGACCCTGCCAACGGCGGCTCCGTCAACGTGCGCAACGCCTACAGCGGCGACGACCCAGACGGCTTTCCCTTGCACTTCAAGTACGAGGCGGCCAACTGTCGACTGTTTTACACGCGCGAAATGGTGCTGGATGTCGCCGAGTCGTGGCGGCAGGCGGCCAACATTGCCTTTAGAAACGGCACGTGCGTGTCAGGCTCCACGGCCATTCCCGACGGGCGCATGAGCAGCAAGGCGCCGCCGTTTGATCCGAGCGTGCGCGGCCAAGCCAAGGGGATCCCGCGACCTACTCTGCAACGTGGTAATTAACCTCTGGTAATACATACTCGGGGCCATAATAGTTGGGAATTTTGCTGGTTCAAAATGCCAAAAGTGGGAAATTGTTTTGAGAACATGGAGTCAGTGACTGCCAACATCCCTAAAAATATATAATAAATAGACTACGCAGAAAATGAATCCCATCTCTACGCAAGTAGTCGTGTCCTGTCGCGTTTTCTCGCGTCTTGACTGGTAGGTGGGTCTGTTGGGACTGCATTACCTAATACCAAATCACGAATAAAGAGCAATTTTGCACAATTATTTAAAGAAGCTTCTGGTCGGAAAATCGACCTCTTTTTATAGTCCTAAATTCCTTCATTAATCCGCTTGCAAATATCCTTTATTTTGCATTCCTTTGCTGTGGTTGCAAGCGGCCTTTTCTTCCTATGTTGGTACTGAAAACGGTTTTTCTACTGTCAGTGGGTATCTGTAGGCTAATAATAGTTAACTTATCGCTAAGTATTATACCTAGTCTACTGATATTAAGCTAAGATGTATGACATCACTAAATTTAGATGGTATATAGATGTAAATAGACTGCTAGGTCTATTATCTATATAAAGGCAGCCTTTTCTAGAGAAAAGGGGAGCTTTAACAAGCCTCGTAAACCTAATATCCTTCTTCTAACCTTTTATCAGAACTACTTCTTATGTTACTCCATCTTCCACTTCGTGATAATCTTATATACCTTATTATAACTTTGCACTTTACGCCATGGCTGCCACAACATTCCAGCGCCTACCGCTCCCCGATCCACAGGATTGGGTTGCCGGAGAGCGACTGTTTCCGAGCAACGTCATCGCAGGATACAATGCCAAGTATAACGAGTACAACAAGGAAACGTGGGCGGCATATGTTTTAAAACACGGTGAGGGTTTTGAAGCATGCGGGTCAACGATTGCGTATTCTGGTATAGTACTTCTCAGCGTGAGTTTTGCTAGAGTGGAAATGCTAATAATGAATCTAGCAATTAACTCTGGAACTCCAAAGGATCGTATGTGGTTTGGATATGTGTTTAGAGGTGGAAGCACTACGGTGAAGGATTATAAGAGGGCTGAAAATGTGGAAGACACCATTGTTTACACCAAGAAGTAAGAAACACAGCATATAATTGGCATATACATCAGGTCTATTGCCAGCAACTACTACTAGCTACCGATCTTTCTTTAATATATCTATACAGGGTGAAGTAAATAACAAGCAGGCAACGACTGCGGGCCGAATCACTGTGCTACGGGTGCCGTCTTACGGGGCCGTCTTACGGGGGTGTGACGGTACAAGGCTCGAGCAAGGTCGAGTGCGACTTGGATGAAGTGATTGTTCATAAAGAGAAAAGGAGAGCTCCGTAAGGAAAGCTCTCGCAGAAAGCTATTTCCACGAAATCAAGGTAGGGCATTCAATTAGACACGGTTCCCTGACAGGGGGACGTGTGGCTGGTATCGCTGTGAGCCACAGTGAAGGGTATACACGGGTGCTATGAGGACAGATGGTGGCTCCCCAACGGTGTAATCTTCAGGCGTAAACAGTTGGGATGTGTCAGGTATTGAGGTCGTGGTTTCGGGCTGGCAGTTTAACGACTTAGATCCGTTGTTTCTCTCGTTCACAGAGGAGAAGAAAGAGGTCAAGGGCATTCATCTCAATGATGATGAGTTCAGAAGGCGGGAGCTATCGTGGCTCGCCGCCATGGCGTAAATAGCTGGTTATGGAAGACGCGATTCGAGTGCGAAGAGAGTAAATGGATGGGACCGAAGTGGGTACAGGTAAGGGTAGATTCACACCAGGAGAGCCTCGGGAAGCCCCTTTTTTTTGGTACCAACCAGCAAAGCGTATGCCACGTCCTTCTAAACGAAATAGTCTCCGACACTCTTTAATGCAAGGGGATGGTTAGCGTCACTGTGACCAACCTTGACACGAGCCATATGAGATCAAATCAAGACATAGTGCCAATATATTTCTAGAATACTAAGATCAAGAGCAAACAGGTTGGAGCAGGCGCGTGGTCGTGAAGACGCGTTCAGTGCTATCGTGCGCTGCCCCACTATCCCGCCACTCCAGAGGCTGCCGTCACAAACCACATACACTGAAGTCAACTACCCTGAAATCAGCTACATTTGAGGTGTCCGTTGATATACTACATTTGAAGTTTGATTAATAATCTACACTTACTCTAAATTGATGAATGCCGTGTAGTTGATTTAGTCGATTGGGTCTCTGCCGACGACCCACTAGAGAAGCTGTAAGGGAAAGGTTGTCCGATGATTCATAGTCGGCCAGTAAGTGAATTCCGTCAATAGCTACAAGATAGCTGAGTACTTGAGCAAGGTAGTCAGTCCGTTGAAAGACTTACTTTTCGTAGTGAAATCGATGTTAAGATTGAAAGATTGATAAGTGGAGATCTAGACTACCAAGACTTGAACGTCCTTCTTTGCCTTTATATAGTACGTCTCTCTATTTAGCACTCCTTATTCCACATAGCCCAGCGAGACAGAACAAAGGGGGAAAAGAAAACTAGATAGGCATGTTCATTGGAAAGAAAAGCTGGCCTGTCATCCCACCCTAACAACCCAAACCCCTATCCTTTCCCGCTCCTTCAGCGCCTAGACCGCAGGGGGGAAAGCTGATCCTGCTAGCGCCGGCTTAGGCTCGTGGGCGTCAAAGCAGTCCTGAGCGCTCTTGTACTCGGGCTCGCCCATGCCGTCCGCCTGTAGCTCGTCCTGGTTGTCAAAGGCCTCACAGAACCGCTGGGTGCCGCAGCCGCGATCGCTTAGCGTGAACCAGCTTGGTGACCGCGTGTCACGGCAGTACATGCCGTTATAAAGAGGCTCGGTCAGGAACGGGAGCTTGGCCTTGGCCGCGTTATCAGGGCCGCCCTGTGGCAAGGCACCAACAATAGTGGCAGTAGCTATAGCCGGAATGATCGAGTACTTCATTTTCTTGATAGATGAGGTTAATATCGAACGAAGAGTTGAGTAAAAGGTGAATAGGTGGAAAGAAGGTGAGAGAAAGACTGAAACAGCGAGTGTCAAAGTTAAGAACTGTTTGACCGGCGAGAGTGAATGTAGCTAGAGAGCTAGAGGTGTCTATATAGATTGGAGTGAAGCTACGTATTTATAGGACAGATACATGAAAAATGTTATAATACTCGCATAGTAGAGTATTATAACTATTGACGTAGCTTTAATAAGTAAGAAGGCCTCTCGCGAATCCGAGATATCCACTATGGAGTAACTTCTGACCTGATGTGATAACGTAGGCCCTACCTTATCTACACGTCGAAATATTCTTTACTGTACAGTGTAGATAGTTAGCTCGTCTTAATATAGTTAACTTGTTTACTTGCCTAGGTCTATAGCCCCGTAGCTTTCAATTAGGAGTAGTACTCTAATATCACTTGATTATATCCTCTCGACTAATGATTTTCATCTCTATATCTACTACCTACTATATTAGTATACTACGTCTATAGCTTAGTTATATAGTTCAATAGACCAACAGCAATATAAGTCTTGTATCAGTAAGAGAAACCAATGAAATCAACTATATCTATATAAGTATTCTAGGAGGATAAGTAGGTAATGCTATTATGAAAACTACTGGCCTAGTTACTTACTGTTTAAATAGGTTAATAAGGCGTTGTTCTAAGAATACGAGTACTTTAAAATAAGCAATATAAGTATTTCTATTTTAAAGCTTTAGGCTACTATAGCTAGCACTTATATACTATAGCTAAGTCGTTAATTAGGTATAGATTTACCGCGCTGTAAGTATTATAACCTATTATGTACTATTATCACTGGGTATACTGATGTGTTGGCCGAGGGGCTGGTTTCAAGTTGACTCGCGGCTTGGCAAGGTAAGGTAATTTTGCCGCCTGGAGACGGCACTTGACGTAGACTATAGCTCGCAAGTTGCGAGTCGCGGTAGGCTTACAACTAGGGCATATCAGGCCATGAATAGCGCGGCTAGAACCAAAGCCCCGTCACACACGGGACTATCGCTGCAAATGCGGTCATAACAGTTAGATATAATGATTCGATACTACTAAAGAGATATATATTATAAACAAAGAGAAGATATATAGTAGTAAATAGTTAATTAGGTAAGTAGGTATATAATACTCTTATTATCATCTTCTCCCCTATTCTAGATAGCTAGTCTATTACTACCGTCCTATTTAATAACCTAGGTATATAATTCCCTATAGATATATAGTTTTATCTAGTAAAGTACTTAGTTACCTACTAGTATACTATAAAATATACTTATTAAACCGACTAAAATCGTAGCCTTACCTTACTTCTAAAGATATACTTTTAATAAGAGCTATATAATCATTATAAGTAATAAAATATTATAAGCTCTTTATAAGTAAAGGTACTACTAGCTATAAGGCAGTTATATTTATACTCTATAATAAGTCTATATTATAGTAGGGTTACTTACTTAGTACTAGCTAAAGAAGTTAAGTAGTAACTTACTTTATTTTTTTATTACCTACTTTATATATATTTAATATCTACCTCGCCTTCTTCTAATTCTAGTAATATTACTAGTAAAACTAAATTTAAAAGCTAATATAATCTAGGAAATAGCTATAGAAGTATACTAATAATAAAGTATTTTATAAACAATAGCTGAGGTACCCTATTAATAGAGCCTATTATTAATATCTAGTTAAAAGAATAGCTTAGCTATACTATTTATATACTTAAGAGTTAAACTTATTTA
>NW_007930881.1:145597-146983 GCF_000280675.1 Beauveria bassiana ARSEF 2860
TGTATAGGCCCCCCTATACTAGTACCTATATAGCTTCTATATATATAGTAAGTCTCCTATTAGTAGTAGGAGTTAAACCTATAACCTTAAGCTACTAGCTATATACTTTTAAAATATAATATACGCCTATATTATTAGACTATAGGGTAAAAGATTAGGTTATTAAAAGTAATACTAGTAATTAATAAAGGCATAATAGTAGTATATATAGTATAGAGTAGTACTATTATAATAGTTTATTATAATTTAGACTAGCTTTATTATTAGGCTATATTTTTAAGTATATATTAGGTTAATACTAGCTACTTAGAAAAATAAATTTATCTTACTTAGTATATTTCTTACTTATATATACTAAAGCTACTATATAAATATAAATGATGATATAATTTAATATAAAATAACGTACCTGCTAATAGATATAGAGATATTAGGTGCGGTAGCGGGTACCGGCTTTGCATCCCCCCCTAAGGTATGTCACATTCTCAAATGACTAAGATCAAACCGGCGTCGCCGGCGGGCCTACTCAGCGTTCCCGATTTCAGACCTCGGGAAAGAAATCTAGTTCAGGGGTTTCAACAGGCAACGTAGAAAGTCATAGGGCTACTAATAAGCCACACAGGCTCGATTACGTCGTGGTGCGATAAGGCCCAGTATAATTAAGGGGAGGGATTAACTATAAATACCTAATCCCCACATATCTAAAGCTTACTTTATTTAAATAAGGCTAACCGCGCTAGGCAGAGGTGGGGCGGTGGCATAGCTTAGCACTTACATCCGATCAGCTTCGGCTGTGGGGCGATCGCATAGCTTAGCACTTATATCCGATCAACTTCGGCTCTAGAAAATAGAATAGCTAGGTATACATCTACAGCAGCCTAGAGGGGTTACTATTACAAAACTTAGAATAGCGTGATTAAAGGTATAAGTAGTCTAAGATAGTACCTGTAGTACTCTAGACTATCCCTTTGCTAGTAGAGGAGGAGGTCTAAAGTACTCGCCCTACTACTTTCTACTATAGTAGGGTATAAAAGGTTAGTTATTTTTCTTAATTTATAATAAAATATATACTTTTTAAATACTTATATTAACTTTATATTAAATCTTAAAATTAAGAAAAAGGTATTATAATAGAGATTTATTATATCTTTATTTTATATATAAGTAATAAAGCTAATAATCTATAGTTTTAGTAGAAAACTATATAAAAATAAAAAGTAGTATTTTTATAAAAGTTATTATCTCTTATAATTTACTATAACTACGTCTATTATAAATAAAGAATAGATTTTTATTTAATTTTTAGATTTTTAAAGCTTTTATTATAAGATTTAATTAAATAAACTCTTAATATAAAATAAAATTTAAATAATTATCTGTTTTAAT
>NW_007930882.1:0-12116 GCF_000280675.1 Beauveria bassiana ARSEF 2860
AAAACTGGTAGTGTGTACTCTTATTATATAACTTACTTATTAACTATATTATATTAAAAATAAAATTAAAATATTATAATTATTTAAGGTAAAAAGATAAAAGAGATTTATAAATATAACTAGTTTTAATATTTTAAGATATAAATACTTTTCTAAGTTATCTAAAAAGCTTAAGATTATTTATTTATATTATTTATTTATAATAAAACTATATTTTTAATAATAATATATATATTAGTATAGTCTTCTATAAAGTATATATTTTAGTATAAAATCCTACTTTTAGCGTTACTTTTACATACCTACTATAGCTACACTTAAGAATAGTTAACTCGTTGCCTCGGGACCGGTGATTGCAAGGACCTACACATTAAAGGCTCCTAAACGTCGCTCTTTAGCTCTGGCGGGCCGATTACTTTACCAATCGACAGCGGTGTACAATCATGCACGAAGACACATTCAGGCCTTCAAAGTACATCCAGGTAATCTGGTGCCTGAAGATCACTCTGCCACTAATGCAAACTAAGCATTCTAAATTTAGGCGTGGAGGTGGGTCGGCAGCCAAGTCGCGGTGTCACCGACTCCAGACTTCGGCAGTTCGATAATAGGTAGCTAACAAGCTTTTGCATCTGCATGAGGCGAAATGAATTACCTGCAGAGCGGTCGACATGTTGCATTCCATCACGTTCCATCGCGTCTATCCAGACAAAGTAGACTGCGTTACCAAGTTGAGTTGTCAGGCCAGAGTGCTTTGTCCACTTGCGCTCACGGCCTTTGGCAATTTCCTTAAACTCTATTCCGACTGCGTGCTCAAGTCTAATTTCCACGTGACTTCCCTTCACAATATCCCAATGGCCTTGATCCTGGCTATTCATGCCGTTGTTACTGTTTGACTTGCCCCAATCTAAGCCTCTAACTACTGAGGGACTTTCAGTTCGGCCCAGAGCTGAGAAAAAGAAGTCTAATGTCTGGCATCAAAGCAAAGTACAGACCTATCTTTCATTACTCAGCATGAAATCTTCCCTGTTTTAGCTTTGACTTAATATATAGATGCCGTCGTGTTAGTGCATCATTTGTCCGGAATCTTGATTGCTGTAATTCGCGGAAACAAGCCAACAAGGGCAAAGGACCCAAGTATGCGTCCCTTGATAAAATTTTGAGACTTGCACCGCCCGAAAAAAAAGACTCCTTGGCGTTGTTTCTTCGACGGATAAAGGTTTCTGGACAGCTGCCGCTTGGGTCCGTGCTGATGCAGGACAGCTGAAACTACATGCATCTTCCATTCGACACGCCAATATCGTCCCTTCAGCCTGATGATGTCGTAATGTCCAGCGCACAGCATACAAAAGGCGTGACTTCATATGACGTATTGAGCCATAGTGCGTACATGACCGGCCGAGTACGCGTTTTTCTCAGCAACTCTTCTCTCTTTCATGTGCCAAGACGAAATCCAGTCAGGACGGCTCGTACATGGTACAACACTCTTCGCGCTGTAGAGTAAAGCTTTAAAACACTGCTGTGCCTGTATCTCCTTCGTTCAAGTTACTTCGTTTGTGACACGATGCACACTATTGGTAGTCATCTTGTCGAGACTGGTCATCGCCCACGTAGCCGTCACGGAGATTCTAGTACGTGGAGGGGATGCGCGGTCCATAATGGCCAGCCACCTGATTTGCAAGTCGATTAATGCCTTGACTGACTCGGAGTTCAGTTTTGTAGCCCCTAGTAGCTCAGCGGAGGTCGCCGCAATTTCTGGTACAATATCCGCGGGCTGCCGGATGAGTCTCTTCATGCCCAAAACCTGGGGCATTACGGTCACAATATTGCCAAAGTTCAGTCATGCTCTCTGAAAATGCAAATATTGTTAACAGTAGAGAAATGAGATTCGGGTTAGCGGTAAGAGAATGCTCTGAAAGCCTACACCTGAGTGTAGTGTAACTGAGGATACCGGGTAGGGGGAGCGACCGCCAACCAAGATATATTTATGTCGCGAGCGACCAATTCATCGGCTTTGCTTTCACTTTAAATACTGCTAAGATTTATCAAGATATATAACGTATTTGAGCGATGTTTGGAATGGCCGCAGTATTTTTGTTGAGGCAAGGAAATTCTTCACAGAGGAGAAACCGTGTGCATGGCAGTCGATGTTAGAACCCACGACTCGTGGATTCATCTTGGCTTGCCCTTTGAGCGGGCAAAGCACCTCCTGCCACTTTAACTGGAGATTAATCTTCTGCACTGACTAAAGTGACTTTTACGGCAGCTATCTCTGAATACAGAGTCATGTAGCGTTGTGCTGCCGCTGGTCACGAGAGAGCATGGCAAGGCACAAGCAAGGATGGCAAGTAAGGATAGATGGTAGGCGAAGAGGTTAAAACAGTTCTAAGTGTAATTGAATTACGTAAATATATAAACATTATCAAGAAACGGAATGAGCCTGTCACACAAGACATGAAGCTCTGAGTGCAGTTGGCATCAAGGGCGACCGATGCACTTGGACCTGCGAGAAAATGATCTTGTTAGTTTTTTGAACCCTCGCTATTGCGTCGATGCGGGTGATGCGGGGAAAGTACCTGGCCGGAAAGTCTCCCAATCATTAAAAGTGAAGGAAAATTCTCTCTCTCAAGTACGCAGCTCCATTTACTGCTTCTTGCCCTGGCCAGTGACGGCGTCGGTAACGGGGGTGACCATGCTCAGAGCATCCTTGGGCAGGTCAGTGCCGGCCTTGACGAGGTTCTGGAGAAGACCGGTGCCGGCACCGATGGGGTTGCCCTGAAGGATCTTGCGGATGACGTCGCCGGGGATGTTGAGGATCTCGTCACCGAGCTTGAAGAGGTTGGCAACACCGTTCTGGGCGGCACCGCCGACGGGGGCGGCCATGCTGCCGCCGAGGAGGCCGCCGAGGGGACCGGCGACACCACCAAAGTTGGTCTCGCGCTTGGTAGGAGCGGCGGAGACGGCCGAGCCAGCGGCGAGAACGGAGGCGACAATGGCGAACTTCATTTTGGTAGATTTGAGAATGGTCGGTTAAGAACTAGGAGGCGTGGTTTTGGAAAGAGAGGAGAAAGAAGAGAATAAAACGAAGGATAGGGCTGAAGTTACGAAAAGGCTTGCTGGATGCTCTCAAGATAATTACACGAGCGAAGAGGCATGTTTAAGTATTCTGTGGTTGCAACGGGACAAAGTCCCTGGCAAAGTCCGTGGCTCTATTGTGAGAAAGAGCCAAGAAACTGTCAAAGTCACGACAGAATAACCTAGGAAAGTTTAACACTAACACTCAGACCGAGGACCGGGTTTTGAGGCTTGAGCGCTACCTAATCGGGTAGGGAAGCTGGTCGCTACTGGCGTTGATTGGCCACAGTCGCGGCAAAATGCGGGTGCCGCCGCTCAGACGAATGTATCAGGAACGGTCACTGTTAAATCAGGTGTGCCTGCAGATTGGGCGGCGTTGCGCTCAGTCACTTTACCTCAATCAGGCCAGTTTCTTAGTGAGGGATGCGAAACCGTGAGCCCCTAGTCGGGACCTTGGCCACAGAAAGTGGGCTCAGACGGTTTTCTTCACCACCTGTTCTGGGCTATTTCCCAGCTCTCAGGTGGAAAAGGGCAAACAAAAAAAGAACCATGTTTTTTTTGTCAAGTCGGCCCAGGCCCGTGCATTCATGCGAACTCGATCCGCACGCTCCTTTGCCGCACTGGCGAACCGAGCAATGTCAGCACAAAACTATACGGCTGAGACTTGTTAGAGTTTGGAGACACATTCAGGTACGGCCTTACGAAGAATCTAAATCAAGACCAAACCAACAGAGCCGAAAGCCTGGCGGAAATGTTGCTGCATGATGTCGTCACAGGAACAGAGCGTTGTCGGTTCCTTGCTTCCCGCTCTTCCGAGCACGCCCAACGTCTGGTCGCTGAAATCGGACGTGCCAGGGGCGGACGCACATGGGAGCTGGGGGATCCTTGTTTCGACCCTATGCAGAAATTGTTTTCAACTGGTCTGTTGTTAAACTCTTGCTCGGCACACCGCACCGGACTTTGTTCATGTCCTTGCCAAGTAGCATGGGCTCCCTCATTAAGATCGTCGAGGCTAACACACGCGACGACTCCGCCAAGGTCTGCCCTGCAGGAACAAAAATAGCAAGATGCCCAGCTTTTCCCCCAAGATTCGCTTATGTTATTCGATATTCGCTTCATTTCCTCATCAATATGCTGTTGCGTAAACTAAAGTGCATACGATGATTGTTGTGTACTTTGGTTTAGCTGGCATGGTGCGCTGATGATAGTACCTACGCGCGCGAGGGGGGTTTTTTAACAACGGCTATAATACTCTATCACGTAGAAAATGTCTTTTTACTATCTAGTAAGACTACTAGAGCATCTACCACGTGTAGGAGCTAATATAGATTTATTCTAATATATCTGAGCGACTTAATAGTGTTTCTAGATAGTACAGTAAGGAGACATTGTAAACAGGAGACGCTGTAGGGGCTAAGTCCGTTCCCCTGACAGCGACGGCTGAACCAGGCGGCCGTAGCGGTGGAAACCCCGGTTTCCTTCCCGAATACTTGGAGAACAATTTATTGACATGGAGCCCGCAAATGTCCCGAACGAGAGGCGCAAAGCCCCGGGCTCCCCTGTTTTGCCTAATTAGGACACAGACTCTCCGCCGCCGCTCCGCCGCCGCTCCACCCCGAGCGCTCAGTTCGCCAAAGCGTTTCAGGCACAGCAATTTTTAGACCAGGCTGTGGCTATTAGCCTATTATCGTATCGACGTCGAGATTTTTGAAGTCCGCGCTCCCAGGGTTGAAGCGATGCGGTACCAAACCCAACCCCCCCCTGGTCTGCGCAGGGACAGCAACTTGGGACAAGGATGGTGTCACAAGCCAATCCTTGACAGGCGATTTGACTTTTGTTCGTGGGAATGGTGCTACGCTATAATCGACGGTCCGAGGGCAGCAGGATATATTAAAAGCATGTACGCCCGGGCTACCTCTTGCTTGATCGTCAGCCAGTTTAAGCCTCTAATTCCCTCGTTGAGCAAGTTTCTTATTCCCTTCTTGTCCCGGAGACCAAGACTGTTTTATCCTTTTTCTCGTTGACTAATATTCCAAACTACAAACGCGTTCGAGCTTCTTGTACAAAATGCGCTACTCCATCGTCTTCACTACCCTCGCCGCTGGTGCTTCGGCCCACGGTGTCATTCGCAACGTTGTCGGTGCCAACGGTGTTTCCATGCCTGGTCTTGGTGGTAAGTTCACTCCCATGTCGGCCATCAACAACTTTGGTGTGAGACCTGGCTAACATGAGTTGTATAGTTGCCGACGGCACTCCTCGCAACTGTGCTGCCAACGCTTGTGGTGCCCAGGCTGATACTTGCATCATCCGTGATGCTGACATTTCCGCGGGCAAGAGCCCTCTTGGTTGGACTCAGGGTAACGGCGAGGTCAACCCCGAGGGCCTTGTTGCCACCTTCATGGGCAAGGGCGGCGACGTTCCCACCAACTCGGGAACCTCTGGCGCCACTGGTGTTGAGGACAACATTCCTGCCAACATCCTCAGCCAGCAGCGCAAGCAGCGCCGTGACGAACATCTCAACGAGATGCGCGGCATCTTCAGCGGTCTGTTCAACCTGCCTGTCGTTGGTGTCCTCGGCCTTGGCGGTAAGCCCAACGATTACCCCGTCGAGACCATTGTCGGCGACATGGCCGGCCAGGGTGCCGAGAAGGGCATGCCTACCAGCAGTGACGATGGCAAGGTCAGCCTGATCTACCGTCAGGTGAGTCAACGCTGCACGTCCTTGTAGCAATGAACCCGTCTAATAACACCTCAATGTAGATCAACCAGGATGGCGCTGGTCCTCTCACTGCCGCCATCGATCCTTCCTCTGGCGGCAAGGACGGCAAGGCTTTCCAGAGCGCCAGCATGCCTCTGAACATGCCCGGAGTTGGTATCTCTGGTCTGTCGATTGCCACCAACACCGACTACCCCATCACCGTCCAGATGCCCGAGGGCATGACCTGCGAGGGCGAGATTGCTGGCGTCAAGAACGTCTGCGTTGTTCGCGTACGCAACCAGGCTTTCGCTGGTCCCTTTGGTGGCGCTGCCGCTTTCACTCAGAGCGACAAGGCTCGCAAGCGTGCCGTCGCCTACCGCCTGAAGAAGCGCTTCGAGATCAACCGTGAGGCTGAGGAGTAAACTTACTCAACTCTAACTCATAATACTTTGCGGAGCGACCACATATTGATCAGTGTGTTGCACCATGTTACTATCCTATTCGAATCTTCTATTGTTTAATTTTACTTGTCAAATATATCTAAGTTGCTGCAAGGGCAGATTATTACAACATTCACACTGTTGCTCATGTGCCGAACCATAGACAGAACTTGGAAGGCAAATAGCAAAAACAAAAAAAAAATTAATTATGAAAAAGAAAGCTTCATCAGTGATGCTTCTAGTCTTTTTTAAAAAAAGAAAAAAATCATAATTGCCCGGAGAATCGGACTTTCAAGTAGAATTGCTGTCTCGATAACCTGCACGTGGGACCGTGACAGCTCCCACCATGAACCAACCCACCACAGCTCCACGCTCTCACTTTGGACGTCAACCTTGCACAGCACTCAGCATTCGGCATTCCCAGCATCGCCGCCCTGGCAAGGCACCATCGAGCAATGGCCACCGAGGACGAACGCTATCGACAGTCCAGCCAGTTCCGGCTCTGGTCCTTTTCTCCAGCTGGCCTCAAGGATCTTCGCCACAAGACAAACGCGCTCGCGAAGCACCAGATAGCTGCGCGCTTAAACGCCGACCCGCCTCCCGAATTCCTCACTCCAGAGGAAGAAGCTCGTCTGGTCAAGTTTTTCACCATTGAGCTGATTCGCGCCGCGCAATTCTGCGAGCTCCCGACCGAAATTCGATCAACCGCCGCCATCTTTTTGCGCCGCTTCTACGTGACCAACTCCGTCATGACCTACCCGCCTACGGAGCTGCTCAAGACGTCGCTATTTTTCGGTTGCAAAGCCGAGGGCTTCTACATTCGCCTGGCTAGGCTTGCCGACAAGTTTCCAAACACGACGAGCGAGCAGATCTTGGCTGGCGAATTCCTGCTCTGTCAGGGCATCAGATTTGCCTTTGACGTCAGACATCCTTTCCGAGCACTCGAAGGCGCGATTCTCGAATTGCGCCGCAAATTACCCACGGAGCAAAATAGGATCAACACAGCGCACATGCGAACGCGGGAGATTCTCAAGTTCAGTACCCTGGTCACGGACGTCTACTTTCACTACGCTCCTAGCCAGATTATGATGGCGGCCTTGCTGATGACTGACGCTGGGCTTGTCGACACGCTGATTCCTTTGCCCGAGCCTGCCGATGAGCATGTCACAACACAAACAGCACTCCGTAACAGGATATTCACGGCTCTGGAGGCTTGCCGAAAAATACTCGAGGAAGAACCCCCAGAACGCATGACAGACTATTGGGGAACGGTTAGTGGCAGTGCTGTTACATCCCAAATTCTCCTCTTTTTAACATTCTTTAGCCCGAGACTGTCAAGTCTATGAAGCCCCTACGAAAAAAATTACAGAAATGCCGAGACCCCGATCGAGCCAATCTCGTGGCGCTTCAGCAAGCGCGTCGCGAACAGGCCTCCATAAAAGCAAAGAAACCCAGCGTGCCCGTAGATGGTGGCTTGGGAACAGAGGCAGAGTCTCGCGATGCAAAACGTCGAAAACTCGAGGCAGCTGATGACGTGTTTGGGCCAGCTTTGGGTTGAATTTGTTCACGTCGACGAGTTCGCGACCATTGGTTTGGCAACATGGTATTGCCAGTACTACGAAGCATGAAGCTCTGTGCTTCGAATGGCCATCACTGCTTAGGCCAAAGGCCACTTTTTTTCTTTTTCTTTTTTTTTTCGGATGGCATCTTTTCGGTTGCCCATCCTTCCGTGATGGACACCGCTCCCATGTGCCTGCATAGCAAGTACTTGCTCTTGGAGAATAAGCTTGGCTCCCAACCTAGCCAAAAGCTACGGATAAAATATCCCACCATAAGGATATGCACGATATACCTAGACTCGATTGCTATACCAGATACATGATAATGAACGATTACTGCCGATATGCTCAAGGTTGTGGCTCAGCATCCACGAAACGAAACTTGCAGAATTCTTTTATTGCTGTGCGAAACCACTCTATATACATCGTTTGTGTTATATGCTGTGAATGACTTTTTTTTTTGACTCATAAACTTAGTTCTTCAACAAGACAGAGAGCAACTTGGGATAGTTGGGGGTTCCAAGACCAGTGACAGGGTCCCAGCCCTTGACGGCAGAGAAACCCTTATTGGCACACTCGCTGGGAGACTCGTCGCCCTGAGGGCCACCGAGATGCTGGTCGCCAGAAACAATGTCGTTGAACACGCTAGGGTTCTGGTAAAGGGTGGGGTTAAGGAAACCCAGAGGGCCCTTCTTGCCGGCCTTGATGCGTTCATTGATAATGCGGTTAATGAGAGCAGCGAAGATTGGAGCGGACTGGGACGTTCCGCCGCTGGTACCCTCGCGGCCGTTTACGACGACGACACCGTACAGTCCGTTGGCAGATACATCAGGGTAGCCACGGCCAGCGCGGTTGTAAATACCACCGTTGCTCGGGATGACGCCGTCGGTAGTGTTGTAGGACTTGTAACCGGGATCATGCTGGGAGAAGTAGCTACATGGCACGAGGTTAGCCGACAAGTGACAGATGGTTGGCGATATCTGAGTGCAATGGACTTACGTGGCGAGGGCAGACTTTTGGTAGTCGGGGGCGGCATTGACGTTGCTGAACCCGCCACCAGAGGAGAACTTGTGCATGGTGGCCGTCTCGGCGTCACCGGGGCTGGATCCGATGGGGAGCTCAGTGGCGCCGACCGATGTGATGTACGGGCAGCCGCCAAGGATACCGGGAACGAAGACGTCCTGGTTGCTGCCCAAGCACTCACGCTCGCGACTGGCAACACCCGAGTCTCCAGAGGAAATGAGGACAGAAACACCCTGAAGACCAAGTTTCATCCACTCATTGCATTGGCGCTAAAAGGCAGAGCCGGGTCAGCTTACTTTTGCTTCTGAATTGCATAAAGGGGCAAGATCTTTGTCACCAACCTTGGCATAGCTGGCAGGAAAGTCGACCTCATCGCTACCGTAGGAGATGGAGATGACGTTGGTGGACTTGTACTTGCCGCACTCGCCACTGTCGTTGCAGTAGGAGCCGTCGAGAGCCTCGAGAAGAGGGTCGAAGAAGGACAGGGCGTCGTCGGGGGCGCCGACCTCGTAATTGACGGTTCCCTGTGGGTGAATGATGGGCACGGCCATGTCATAATCGAGGTCGGCCTCACCGCTGTCCTGGGTGCCGCTCTGCTGGTTTACGGGTGCGTTCTTGGGAGCAGTGCCACTAGGGACGTGGCTCGCGTACTTTGAGTAGAACTGGTTAAGGTCAGACTGAATGTACTGCTCGCCGGCCTGCTCAAAGATGCCGAGGTCATTGGAGGCGTCCTTCAAGCTGCCCTGCTCAAAGTTGTACATGGAACGGAGACACGCAGGGGTAATGTGGTTGGGGCAGGTGGAGGCCTGGACGGAAAGAGCCTCGCTGATCGGCCAGAACGGGACTTTGGGAAGCTTGCGTTCAATCTTGCCCGCGGCAGCGAGGGCAACGGCGGGCTGGACAAAGTCGACGTGGTCGGCGACGGTGCTGGGCAGCTTGTACTCGTCGGTGCCGATGTAGGTGCCCTTGCGGGTAGGATGGCTGTACTGGTTGTACTTTGCATCGAGCAGAGTCTCGAGCTTACCAGTGGTCGTTTCAAAGGTAAGCCATCCCTGGTTCTGGCTATGCTTGATAGAGTCGGCAGAGATGCCGTTGGCGACCAGCCAAGACTTGACAGCGTCAACGGTCCCAGCCTCGGGAGCAAAGGTCGAGACGACCTGGTCTTCAGTGTAGTGCTTGCCATAATCGGGGGAGTTGGGGTCAGAGCTGCCAAGTCTGCGTTAGTTTCGATGCACATGGTAGGGAACAAAGGGCTGAACGGAGGATGGTGAGCACTTACACCTTGAGGAGGAGGTCCATGGCATTGTCCAAGTTGCGCTGCTTAAGAGCGATGCGCACCGGGACGCGGGTATTGGTCTCGACGGCAGCGCCCTTTGTGTAGCCGGCATGGCTGGCACCTCTGGTCTCGTGGACGACCATCTTGGAAGCCGGTGCGGCCAAGGCCGTGGCGGCGAGGACAAGGACGTTCAGCTTCATAGTGAGCGATGCCAAATCTAGGAGTGCTTTTGAATAGTCGAGGAGTTGGTGATCAAGATGCCTGATTTAGATGTGTAAAACAGGCGTGCGCCGGGCTGTTTATATATATTCTTGGCTCACATGTTAAACCACGATCGAGCTGTCATTTTTTTTAACTTGTCGCAATTCGCACGATATGACAGAGGCAGCAGAGTCCAGCTCCGTGCCCTCTCAATGGCTGATGCTGTCAAGATGTTTGGCATCCTTTATCTACACTACCTTCTGCAATCATGTTAGTCTTGCTCTTACGGAAACAATGTACCAATACCGCTGCATGATTAACGGAGGGGAAGCGGGGGGGGCACTCTATTTGCCCATTTAGGAAGTCAAGAACATTACTGTTACATTTCGGCGAATCCATCAATTGGCTACCGACGGGATCAACTGAACAGGAACGAGAAAGCTCCGGCTGAACGCTTGTCAATGCGTGTGTCTATGCATACCGCACTGCGACGCGTTCCCAAACGATTCATTGCGAGTCGTACGAGGCTGATTGCTCGTGTTTCCCAGCCATAAGCATTATGCTTATTGAGGAAGCTTGCTTCTGCTCATTGCAACATTTCGCTTCACTGCCACGATCGGTGCCTGATCGGCTTTTGGACTTGTTCCCCCCATTACTAGCCCAGCTGCCAAAACGGCCAAAACAATAGATTGCCAAGGCGGGATTATAGCGGAAATCGCCATCTCGAGCGAGCCGGTGAGCCAGAGTTGATGGGATCAGCAGCCAAGGAACCTTGGCGATGGGATTTGCCTAATTAGGAAGGCAAAGATATCCTGGCTCATAGCGTCAGAATTACAGTGTGATCGACTACACTGTAGAATGCAAGCGTCCCCACAGATTGTCACGCTCCCAATCATCCGAGGTTACACTGATGTGCCGTCTTATCCAGCGGAAATTAGACTCCCACTCCAATGAGAGTTGGATGGCTCATATAGGGCTTGTCATACGTGTAGGGGTTGGTGGAGCCCTAGTTGACATCATCAACTGCAACAGTTTCTGGCAGGTGTTTTATGTTGATAAAGGCGCTGCATCTCACGCTCCATGTAAACACACTTGACAAGAAGCATGTGGCCAACGTGCTGCATCATTTCGCATGAAGCAATGTTGCAGGTGGGTGGTACACCAGGCTGTTATCTCTACTTCGCCTAGAAGCACAAAGCGGCTGACAGGTTTGCGAAGCTTATGCGCGAGAGTTATATAGAGTCCTACTGCTATAAAATTGTCGATTACAGAGATTTCTGCCGTGCGAATTATGCATGCGACTTTGTAGAAATGGCCGTCCTTCTATGTTGACGACTGAGTGACTGTCGAGCTACATTGAGAGAGACGACCTGACTGCAACAGCAGATTGAGCACGATAATCTGCGTTCGGTGGCATAGTAAAATCGCACATGATCGGACGCCGTGCCAGTGCTATAACAACAAAATTAGCAGCTTAGCGTATCCATTGTTGTCTTTTACTCGCTACACCAAAAATGGTTGGCTTTAACATCGAATAGCGTTGATCTACAGGTGCCATCAGTGTGTCAGATGTTTGCTACTGTGCGTCAAGAATACTTCAATCATCAATATTCTCTAGACCCGTCTGGTAGAATTGTTGCTATTCTGGTAACATAAACACCACTAGCTGAAACTACAACTTTTCTACCTGCCGAGTCGCAACTTAGACTCATTGCTTATAACATCACTAATTGGCAGCGAGATGCGTACCACAACAACCACCTGACAGATGTTTAGATGACAAAGGTGATGACAAAGGTGATAGACAGGACAAATGGGTCTACAGTCTTCTAGTATAAAGAAAAAGT
>NW_007930882.1:12216-53417 GCF_000280675.1 Beauveria bassiana ARSEF 2860
ATGAGTGAGCAGAATAGACTTATATACAATAGAATACGCAGTCTACATTAGAGGCATATAGGCGAAGCGGTTTACTGTGAAATTAGGCCTTACTAGCATTCACCTATTGAATATCCAATACCGGACAAGTCAGACTGTCTAGCAATGTAGTACAACAAATATTCATAGCCTCAAATGATTGTACCTGCTTGTCTATCGCTGCCAACAGCACAGCTAGCCGTCTACCTCGTTCGAGACCTATGTAAAACCCAACAGAGTCTACTCCCCAGAAGCTGATATTGGACTCTTTTTTCCTTCAGAATCATAACAAAACACGCTTATACACAGGCAAATAAAAGAGCTTCTGCCATCTGCCAATCCTCCATAATATTCCTCTCTCTGCTACCCCTCCATCATTTTCCCAGGAAAACTCCAACCCTCCCGTATCTAGTGGTCTGCCTTTTGCTTCTCAATTCTCGCGTCAATGTCCTTCAACAGACTCACCAGGTCCGCCTCTTCGCCCTCAACCTCGAGCCCCTCCTTCACCCACTCCCTCGCCTCCTGCAGCCGCGCCATCTCATACAGGCAGCGGCCTCTGCGCCACCACGCCTTCGCGTTGCCCACCCTCCGCGCCTCCACGCTCGCCAGCCCGTCGACCGCGCCCTCGGGCCAATTGAGCAGCGCCATGTGCGCCTGCGCGCGGTTCGCCAGCAGGCCCGATACCTCCTCGCGCACCAGCGCACTCGGCTCCCACATTGGCCGCTGCAGCGCCATCTGCAGGCCCAGCGTGTACATCTTGATCGCCTCGTCGTACTTGCCCTTGCGGTACTCGTTGTTGCCGTTGTCGCGCAGCTTCGTCACCTGCGCTGTGCGCTTCGGGTTCACGGGAATCGGCGGTGGCGGCACGTTGCCCGGCGTCTCCAGAGCTAGCAGCGCCCGGTGCAGCTCGTTGAGCTGCGCGAGCTCGGCGTTGAGAGCGCGTGAGTTTCGCCCCGTCAGGACATCTTTGGAGTCGCTGGAGAGGGTAATGGGGAGGAGGTCAAAGTGTTCGAGGTCGGACATGATGGCTGGTGTCTCGTATGGGGTTTCTCCCGAAGATTTCTTTTCTTCAGATATACGACTTTTATCGATATGTCATATACCGATCGCGTCTTAAGATATTGTACAGAACTCTTTACGTAGTGCAATGGAAATTCGGAGTCGTCGTTGGAGCTTCTGTAATTCCTGACAAGCAGACCCGCGACAAAGGACACTTCACAGCGCCACGCCCGTTGGCGGGCTATCTTATCGGCACATGATTTGGTAGATGGGTGGATCCCCGCATTCCACTTTACATCTCACACACATGGCCAACGACATGAAATTCAAGGTGCAGCGGGAGCTGCCAAGGTATTCTACAAATGGTACCGAAAAAAAGTACGAATGCATTGCCCGAGTTACTGTTTCGTTTATATAGCGACTGCCATTTCACTGGAACCCGTCTAGTTGAAACATTACGCTTTCCCGCATACCACCGTTTCTAACGGAGCAAGCCGAGCGTCACGCAACGGAAGTCAATGTTGCCATGCCGTCATAGTCCTTTAGATCTACCGTGCGATGGAAAAGGCAGATAAAATCGTCATGAGAATTGTATTTCATTTCTACTCCTATGCAGTAGCCCACATCCTAATGCTCCCTCTCCAGCATTATCCCTTCTTTCCTCTTCATCCACAACAGACCGAGAAGGAAGAAAAAAGAGGCCAAGTCGTAAGTTGGCAGGGATAAGATAACCGTTCATTTTATAAGCCAAATAAAAAAACATTGACCGGTTACATATTTGTTCTTTTATATGTTTTTTTCTTGTTTGTCTTTCCGTCGTTTCCATTTTTTATAGGCTTCCGCACACCGTCCAGCCATCCACCATTCGTCGATCATGTCGCATTCGTTCACGGAACCACAGGTTTGGTCTTGTGCCGTATGTGAAGTTTGTGTTGAGATTGTTGTTGTTCTGTACTGGGGGTTGATTTGATTTCCTTTCGTCTTCTTCCTCATCACCTCTCTGCCGGTCCAATTTTGTGACAGAAAAGGCGCAGTCCAACCAAAACAAAAGAGTTTCTCATAGAACATCGGGATGAGAACGATCATCCGTTTCTTCCCCCAAAATCAAAAACCGTGCCACCATCCCTGTGCCATCACGTAGCAAGCAGCAAAACCATGTTGTATTCCCTGTGAACCACCGCGCCAATCTAATGAAACGCACGACAAATGACTAGACAATGCGAAAGCGACATTCCTCTCTCAAAGCCCCGTAGAGCTTCAGAGACGAAGACCTGCCACTTAGTAGCCGAGAGCAGCAAGCTTCTTGGTAGCCTGGCTCTTGCCGGCGGCGGTCTTCTTGGCGTCGGCGATTTGGCGGGCGGCAACACGCTTGCGCTCGTAGTAAGCGGCGCCCTTGGCCTTTCTTCTCTCCTCCAGGCGGGCGACGACGTCCTGGTACTTCCAGCCAACCTCGTGGCTGAGACGGCCGACGGTGCAGTACTTGCGGCCGGGCTGCAGACGGAGAACGCGGAGGGCCTGGGGAACGACCATCTTCTTCTTCTTGTCGTAGGGGGGGGGGACACCCTCAAAGACCTTGAGGCGCTCCAGGGCGGCGGCACCGCGGGCAGTCTTGTGAGGGATCATGCCACGGACGGCCTTGTAGAAGATGCGGGAGGGAGCGCGGAAGTGGAAAGGACCTTGGCAAGTTAGATATAGGCCGCATAAAAAAGACAGATACAAGGAACTTACCACCGCGGGTAGGGTTGAAACGGGTCATCTTGCGGAGGTAGGCGTGGTACTTGACTGTGCGAGGTCAGTATCGATTCGGTCCACGATTGAGAATTGCCAATGCGCTCGGCAACTGAATGCGCCTCGAGGCGCGCCTAGACAGGTGCAATGCAACGTACGCTTTGAGCGGAAGAACTCGCCAGAGATGTTGAGGGCCTCGCAGCGGACAACGACAACCTTCTGGCCGTTGAGGAGCTGCTTAGCAACAATGGAGGCGAGACGACCAAGGAGGTGGCCCTTGCCATCGACGACGACCTGTAGAACATTTGCATTAGCCCAATGCTCTGTAGCTTTCCTCCGCTGTGGTTTCGGTCCTTCCAAGCCCGTCAAGTCCCAAAGCAACGGTTCATCGAACGATTCGCGGGGAGATGCACGGCCTAGCACGGCGGCGAAGTCGGTGTGGTTCGTGAGATTTCTGCAATGTCGAATGCAGTTTCCCATGCGCCGTGCATATAGTCGCTTATCCCATGAATCTTTCGAGATCCGTCGCAGTGGTTTTGTGCGGGCGTTGAAAGAGGCGTCCACCGAATATAGTGATTACTCACAACTGGCTCGAAGGAAGACATCGCAACCGGTTTCTTTTAGATGTGAAATGAAAAGAAGAAAGAAAGAATGTCCAAGTCGACCAACTTTGAACAACAGCAAACTCCCGTGTCGAAAACGAGAATCTGATTTCCTGGTGTATGCTGTGGGTTAGTGTGTCGTTCCCTGGGCGGAAGGAAGTGGTTCGCGATTTACGAAAGAAAATCCAGTTGAGCACACTGTGCTTGAGGGCTTGGGTTGTGCCTCTTGCTGGAGGCGGCGCTAGCTGTAATTGGTCTAGGGCCAGATTTTTAGCAAGCGAACAGGGCTCGCACTTGAAGAGTGCTTAGGGCACCAAGACCTATCCGCCCAGCTTACCGAAGATTGACCGGGCCGCCCGACACCACGGAAATCAAGTAGATGGCACGTGATTTCTCCCAAATCCGCCTGTTGATGAAGCGTGTTTAGCAGTTTAGCAGTGGGCCTATGCATGTCACTGGCGCTGCCCGTGCCGTGCAACCATGGTCGCGCTACAGTAAGCACAAGGTAGTCACACATGTCAAAATCACTGTGCGCGTCCAAAACGGTCGATTCAGCTTGCTAGTATTGGCCCGTTCTATGTAGACCAGTCTCTTCCCCATAAACAAGCCATCGTCCTCTACCTAATTAGTGGTGAGCTAAACCAACGATCGAGTCTACCTGTAATCGTAAAACTGCCCGTTATTACGCAGCCCAATGCTATCCATGCCATGTTGAATACAAAGCTAGTCTAACGCTTTCTCGTCTTCCGATTTAGACAGCGCCAACTTTTCGCTATCCGCACAGTCTATCGCAAACATGATCAATCCAATGATCAACGAATATAACAGATGAAATGAAAAAAAAAAAATACAACAATATCTAGTTTTCGGCAGCGGCGTCAACTTGCTTCAGCACTTCCTGCACGCGCCGGATCGTGTCCTTGCGGTTTTGTCGCACATCCGGGTTGCCCTCTGGGTCAGCCTCGTCCAGCTTGATCAGGATCTGCGCTAAAACACTCTCAGTCAGCCTGGTATGCTCGTCTTTGCGCTTGTTGGCGTCGGCGGGCGGCTTGGCAATGAAGTCTCTGCAGATGGGCAGCCATTTGGTCGTAAACTGGTCTGCGAGGTCATCAATGAGTCTTTGGCCAGCGGCTCCGGGCACGGGTGAAGGCGAAGGCGACTTGGCGCCACCAGTCGAGATGCTGTCGCGAGGGCTGTTGACCGAGTCGCCGTCGCCAGCATTGCGCTTCTTGGCCGCCTTGCGCCTCTTGTTCTTTCTCTGGGCCTTGCTTTCGTTGGCAACGGATATTTCATCGGCGGAGCCGTGGGCGCGGTCGTCGACTTGGGGCAGAATGGCCATGATAATGCTGTTGTTCCTGACGCCGTAGTCGCGCACGGGTGCCGTTGGCTCCTTGAGCTGGCTGCCTTTGTATATAAACTTGAGTGAGAGCCAGTCGCGCTCCGGCAAATCCATTACGAGACCCGCGCGCTTAGCAATATCGCGGACTTCGAGCTTGCCGTCGCTAATGGAACGTGGAGGGAAATGTGTGGGGTAGGTGACATTTCCTCTTTTGATCAGTAGCACATCATCATCCGGAGAGGACGAATGCTGCCGGCGCGTGGTACCAGAGGCACCCAGGCCGGCTTCGTCAAGATCCTGTGAGGTAATATATGTGAAGTCGTCATCGGTAACGGTAGGCACACCGCCGGGCTGGGAGCTGAATGGACTCCGGGACCATCCGTAACGAGACATTGTTACTGGAACGGCAACGAGGGCGGCGGCGGCGGTGTAGATGAGGGATGGGTGAACGCCGAGGGTGGAAGAGATGTACTGGTTGGATGAGTCGAGAGTGGCGGAGAGGGAGTCAATGGTGCCGGTGATGTAGCTGCCGATGTTCTGCAGGGCACCGGAGGATGCCACGGCGGCTCGGGTAGAATCCACCTTGTCGATGGGGGGCAAGGTGGCCCTGTGACAGGACACCTTTTTTTGAAGTAAGCCGGTTCCTTGATGCGTGGGAGGCGGGGGATGTGGTGGAGGATGTAATGTGGTGGAGGGTGTGATGTAGTGGAGGATGTGGTGTCGTGTCGTGTCGAGTCAGGCGGAGGGTGCTGTCGAAGACCCGGAGGAGGACGGGCCTGGAGGCAGAGTCGGCCGAGTACTGTTGGCTGTTGTGCGACTTGTCGTGATCAGGTAGCAGCGCGCGTCCAGGGTCGACGAGAGGTGGCGCGGGGTTGGGCAGCAGTCGACGCAGCTGAAGATGAAAGCCGGCAGACAGGGTAAAAGTTGATCATCAGGGAAGAAGGTGCATGATTCTTTTCAGCGGGGCGCAGTGTGGCTGCGCAATGGCTACCCGGTAAGAGAAGCTGATCTGGATAGCGCACGTATGAATGTGTGCGATTATTTTTCAAGTCCATTTTGGGTTGAATTCAGGTTCATCAAGTTATCAGTCATGTTAATTGAGGAGCTGTCGCGCGTTTTATCCCGCTGCCCGGCGCGGAAGCTGACGATGGCGTTGTTTCGTTTATGGTTAAAAGTTGTATGAGCGATTGAGTTGGGGCACAAACATAAGCTCAACCAGATCTGGCTGCATGGCGTTACTTTCTATTTGACAAGACGTATCTTCAATCTGCAATGCAATTCGCACCAAGATCTAGATAATGCGTCACAGGTGAATATTGATTGACGAGATCGGCGCGCCACGGGGATTGCCTGGATGCCCATCATAGAAGTACTAGTCAGCCATCAGCCTCGAGACGCTCCACGAGGAGAGCCCCTGCGCCATAATACAGGGGCAAAGGGGATTGCCGTATCTACGAAAAACAGTGAGAGAGACCACTAACCAAAAGGACTAGTTAGGTACCCAGATACCTAGGTATTATCCGCGCACTCAGAAACAGGAATACACAAGGCGGAGAAGGAGGCCAAAAAAAGTGCAATTGCATCATTGAAATCCACAACCTATTTCGTCACCCCGAAAATCCAGTGGCCCGCTGCGATTCGTCCAGGGCTCGATTTCAAATCTGGCCCCTGCCGCCCCCCCTACAATTGCATCACCCATTCCATTTTCTACTCCGGTTCTTTTTTTTTTTGCTGCATGCAAATGCAAACCACCACGCAAGCATTTCGCGCAGCGTTGCCTCTTCGCCGCCGCCCCGCTTTATTATCGTTGACTGTGGTTACACCAGTCTTCCTTCATCATCAGGTCCCCGCCAAACGATTCCATTCGCTGATCCCCGCCGCGAAGCTACTTAACCACACGTACCGCCGTCCATCGACTCTCCCCTTCCATATGAATTTCAACTTTTTTCGAAACCTATTTTCATCTCCCTCTTCGCAGTCTGTCGCCATGGCCTCCCAAAAAGCTCAGAAGCTCATTGACGAGAACCCCGTCAGTAAGTCATTACCACCACCGCCACCAACACAAGCACGGCTGCCCACGTCCATGCCGTCATACCCCTCCATGCGCTACGCCAACCTCTGCTACAGTGCGCCAATTTGCACGCAGCTCACTGCAGTCACCCACGAGTGATGTGCTGACAATTTTCTTTCTCTAGTGGTCTTCTCCAAGTCTTACTGCCCGTACTGCAAGGCGACCAAGAGTCTGCTCAGCTCCCTTGATGCAAAGGCCAAGGTTGTCGAGCTCGACGAAGAGGGTAGGCTCACTCTTTCACCCTTCTTGCTCAGAATACTAACGGGGTAAAATAGCCGACGGCAATGCTCTGCAAGATGCTCTCGAGGGAATTTCGGGTCAGCGCACCGTCCCCAACGTCTACATTGCGAAGAAGCACATTGGCGGCAACTCGGACGTCCAGAGCCTCAGCAGCTCCGGCAAGCTCAAGGCCCTCCTCGCCGAGGCCGGCGCTATCAAGGCGTAAGCGAACGAAACACACCGCATACCCCATTTGCTTCTTTTTAAGCCGGTGAAACCGGTCGGCAAAGCTAGAAACTGATCTGGACTTGGTTTCAGTGCACGATTATAGAGTGGCGTAGTGTCGGTATACATTTATTAGATACAGCACCATCACAATGATAACGATTCCCATCAGCTCATCTATCATTCAAAGTACTTATTTGCGTTCTGTGACTGTTTGCCTTAACGGTATTGGCTGAGGCTACGTTAGAACCGTTAGTTTACACATAATTCAAGTGTCACGTATGCTAACATGTGTGATTTAAAAACCATATCGCTGAGTGGTTTGATAAATATGCTACTCGTCGCCGCGAGCAGTCTATGCCCTTTTGGTGACACCCGACAGTATACCCCCCTCCTAATAATACAAGTTGTGCAAGTCTCACACTGTACAAGCTCGAGCGCATTACCTACGCGTCTACACCGCATGTGTCGCTACTACCTGTGTCGCGACCGTGCCCACCGGCCGCTCCACAAACTCCATGACACCCTCGACAATGTTCTTGCGCGCCGGCTCCGACGCCACCTTGCTGCCGGCCAGGTAATTCAGCCACAGCAGGTGACTGAGCCTCGCGTCCGCTACCGTGCCCAGCACCTCCCGCTGAGGCTTCTTGCCGCCAGACGCGGACCCCGCGTTGTACGTGACCGCCAGCGCGCCGCTCTCGTTCCGACAAAGCAGCATCTCCTTCTTCTTGGGCACCTGGCCGCGGTTGAAGAGCATCTTGAAGTCCTTCATGGCCGCACCAAACGCCTCGTCGCTGTACGCCGCCTTATCCAGCGATGAGCGGGCTTGGATCGCGCGCACAAAGCCGTCACGGAGGTGGTGAAAATCGGTGTCGCGGACGGGGGAGATGCGGATGATGCTACGCAGCTTGGTGTCGCGCAGGATGGCGTCCCACAGCGCTTCGCCCTCGACGGGGTCGAGCAGGCGCTGGCGCAGCGTGTCCTTTTCCGAGGGAATCAGCGTCGTGGCCACAGGGTTGACGTTCTTGACGAGGTAGTGCTGCAGACGGGCAATGTCCTGCGTCGCAACGTAGAAGCCGACGAGGTAGACGTTGATGCCGATGAAGGTCACGCTGCGCATGCCCAGGCCGACAAGCGTGTACTGGGTGCCGGTCGAGTCGGAGATGGAGGCCGCGAGGGGACTCTGCTGCTTCGTGTCGAGCGGCAGGCTGACGTCGATGGTGCGCGGAAACAGCGGCACAGTGCTATCACCCGTGGGGACAACCTCGTTGCCGTCCTCGTCATGAAGAATCACCTTGCGCAGCTCGCCGGCCTCGGTCTTGAACTGTTCTGTCGGTATACTGGGCGGAGCGTCAAACTTGACGGCCCCCGACGACGACTTGCCTTCTTTGGCATTCTTCTGGTCAATGGCCTGTTTCAGCTTCCACGCCGTATAGATGAAGGAGATGACGCCGGCGACGGCGCCCGCGGTGAGAAAAGCCGTGCGGTTGCGCTCATAGTCGCGGCGCTTCGAATGAAGCTTGTTGAGGTCAAATTCCTGTGTCAATTTGGACGAGGCGCGCAATGGCGAGGTGGACGAGGAAAGGCTGCGGCGGGCGGCGCGGATCGTGGGCTGGCGAGCCGCCTGCTGGAGGGGTCGGAGTGTCGCGCGGCGAAGCATTATTAGCGATTGGATTTCAACCGCGGCGAGGAAACTGCTGTTTTGTTGTGAGGCACCAATTCGGCCGCTGATTGAGACGCGGATTGATGGGAGACAAGATGAGCTGAGCCAAGTTTCCAGCAATGTGGTGCCAGATCTACGTCATTCGAGGGCTTCACGTGACTCAATGGCGTCGTGAATCGCGGCCAGGAGCATGGCTGATAAACTTATCGAGATGCCGATGCAGAAATTGGTGAGAGGAAGTCTGAACAATTTCTACTAAGATTTCGTAACTCTCTATTGGAGAGTGAGTCAAGGCAGCCTGCGCGTGGTGTGGCCTGCATTTGATTTGGCCTGCAGCATTCTTGCTTGACAGCTGTTTGGCTATCTGGATTGGCCTCAGCCACAAGGCGATATTGACATACATGAGCTCCCCAGCTCTTCATTTTTTCTTTTTTTCCAGGGAACAGTGGACTAGTTTGCCAAGATTTTAAGCACACGACTGAAACGGTTCCAAACGCCAACTGCAAATAAGCTTGCCCCAGAGCTGGGCGACGCATGGCCCCAAGGCCCCAAAGAAAAATTGACCTCAAGCCCCGTTCAAATTCTCCAGCAACTACGTCGACAATGTCGCGGACAATTAGTCGGGGAATTACGAAGTCGGGATAAACTGGAGACGGAGCGTAATGGGAATACAAATTGCAGTCGTCAGACTCCCAAGGCAAAATCTATAACCAAAAACCTCTTCACGACTAAACGGTATCGGCCCTGAGAGGTATTTCGGCAAGGACAACGACAAAAGACACATCGACGGTGAAATCAAGTTGTGCATCGGAAACAATGACATCTCGGACATCTTTCTCAACCACGCATCGGTCCCGACCGCGGGCTTGACAAAGGCGTTGGCTGTCGGGATGCTGTTCATCACTAGGTATCCAAACAGTGGGTGTACGCTCCAATGATCACCACCGCTAATATGTAAATGGCGTCCGAAAATTCCCCCACAACTCGGCCCGACAATATAGAGGCGGCCGATCGTAGGGGAGCGCGGGGGGCTCGCTGACGGCTGTTGCGGCCCTGGCCATTTTATAGACTGCCGTTAGGGCGTCGTCTTGACCGACTTGTCTACCTATCGAATAGAGCACCCGGCGCGACAAGCCTAAGAACCTTACTGAAAGACTTCCTACACTGTACTTTCCTTGTCGTGCTTTATTCCATCTACTGAGCTCCGTCTATACCTCCAGGCTCAAGCTCCGCCACCTGCAGAGACCAAGGTAGATTAGCAACATTAGCTACTAGATTGCGGCCGGAACCCCACCGGATTATTAACATGACGGCAATTCAACATTTAGACCGTCCACGCGGGGAATATTGTGAGGGGTCGCAAGAGCTCCGAAAAAAAGTTGGAGTAAGTAGCCCCGAAAAACAGCTAGCAGAGTCGCATGATTGATCGGACGACAGTCAAATATCTGCGGTAGACCTATGCCGTTGACAAACATCTTTCTCCCTCTTCTCTTTTCTTCCTCTCGATTCCATCTGTGGTGCCTGATCAGGTCTTCCTATTGTACTCGGTGCTGAGAAGATCTCACTTACACGGACGTCACGATGCGCCGTTCCATTCCCCCCCATGGCTTCACTAGCCTAGCCTTGGTGGCGGCGGGCCTCTTCCCACCCGTGCTGGCCGATACATCTCAAGTCCAGAGTACGAACCTCGCCTGCTCCAATTACGCAGCCGCTTTCGTAATTCATCACCACTGACGTCGTCCCTAGCCATCGCCGTCGACGGCACCTCCTTTGCCCTCAACGGCGAGGGTGTATCGTACCGCTTTCACGTTGACAACATGACGGGCGATCTTCTCGGCGATCATTTTGGTGGTCTCGTCCCCGAAAACGGGCTCATGCAGCCCATCGGCCCCATTCAGGGCTGGGTGACGGTCATTGGGCGGCAGCAGCGCGAGTTCCCGGACCTGGGCCGCGGCGACTTTCGCACGCCGGCGTTCCAGGTCCAGCAGGCGTCGGGCACAACGGTCAGCGCACTCAAGTACCAGTCGCATGAGACGATGAGTGGGAAGCCCGCGCTCAAGGGCTTGCCGTCGACGTTTGGCGGCGACGAGAACGTGTCAACGGTCGTGGTGCACATGTACGATAATTACAGCGCCATCGCCGTGGACCTCATGTACAGCATCTTTCCCCAATATGATGCTATTGTCCGCAGCGTCAACCTGACCAACAAGAGCAATGGAAGCATTACTCTAAACAAGCTCTCGAGCTTCAGCGTGGACTTGCCGTTTGGCGAATACGACATGGTTCATCTGAATGGTGATTGGTACCGCGAGGCTCACAAGGTCCGCCGCCGCGTCGAGTACGGCTCGCAGGGGTATGTATAGCACTCTACATGGGAGCATCACTACTAACATCTACAGATTCGCTAGCAATGCGGGCTACTCATCCGCCCAGCACAATCCCTTCATGGCTCTCGTCGACCCCAGCACCACCGAGACGCAAGGCCAGGCCTGGGGGTTTTCGCTTGTCTATACGGGTGCGCACTCGTTTGAAGTCGAGAGGGGATCCGAGGGCCTGACGCGGGCCATGATGGGTGTCAACCCGCTATCCTTTTCCTGGCCGCTGGCGCCCGGCGAGACGTTTACGTCGCCCGAGGTCGTCGCCGTCTACTCGGACCAAGGTTTGGGCGGCATGTCGCGCAAGTTCCATCGCCTGTACCGAAACCACTTGATCAAGAGCAAGTTTGCGACAGAGACGCGGCCGGCGCTGCTCAACAGTTGGGAAGGCTTGTACTTTGACTACAATGAGACGACGATTGCGCGATTGGCGCAGCAGACGGCAGAATTGGGCGTGCGCATGTTTGTCCTCGACGATGGCTGGTTCGGCGACAAGTACCCACGCGTGTCGGACAATGCTGGGCTGGGCGACTGGGTGCCAAATCCTGCGCGGTTCCCATCGGGTTTTGACAAGCTCATAAACAACGTCACGCACCTCAAATCGGGCAACTCGTCCCAGGACCTCAAGTTTGGCTTGTGGTTCGAGCCAGAGATGGTCAATCCGAACTCGACGCTCTACGTGAAACACCCGGACTGGGCCATGCATGCGGGCGACTATCCGCGTACGCTGGCGCGCAATCAGCTAGTGCTCAACTTGGCACTGCCAGAAGTGCAGGACTATATTGTCGACGCGGTGTCCAAGATTCTCAAGAGCGGTGCTATTTCCTATGTCAAATGGGATAACAATCGTGGCATCCACGAGATGCCCCATCCGTACACAGATCATCAATATATGCTGGGTGTCTATCGAGTGTATGACAGACTCACGACTGCATTTCCGGACATCCTCTGGGAGGGCTGTGCCTCTGGCGGCGCTCGTTTCGACCCGGGCATCCTACAGTACTTCCCGCAGGTATGGACCTCTGACGACACGGATGCAGTGGAGCGCATCACGATTCAAATGGGCACGTCTCTGGTGTACCCGCCGTCGGCCATGGCCGCACATGTTGCCGCGGTGCCAAACGGTCTTACGCAGCGTACCACGTCGCTCAGCTTCCGCGCGCACGTTGCCATGATGGCGGGATCTTTCGGTTTCGAGCTGAACCCGGCGCACTTGGATGAGGAACACCGCAAGATGATACCGGGCATCTTGGCGCTGCAAGAGAAGATCAATCCCATCGTGGTCAAGGGCGACGTGTGGCGGCTCAATTTGCCCGACGACTCCAACTGGCCGGCGACGCTCTTTGTTTCCGAGAACGGCACGCAGGCGGTGCTCTTTTACTTTCAGCTCAAGGCGCACTTCAACAACTTATTCCCGACAATCAAGTTGCAGGGGCTGGATCCGCAGGCCAGCTACCGCGTCGACGGTAACATGACGCTGTCGGGATCAACGCTGATGCGGTTCGGGCTGCAGTATACGTTTGAGGGGGATAATCAGAGCCGGGTGGTGATGCTGGAGAAAGTTAGGTGAATCTAGGAACGGTTGTGTGTGAGGTGGCGCGGTTGGTGGCGATATTTAGCGATGAATTAGGGCAATTTGCATTTGATGTGATGAAGAGAGCATGGTGACGAGTATCGAGCCTGTGGAGGCTCCAAATACCGATGATACTGTAATGAAGAGAGGCTTGTTAGTGCGGCGTGCTGGGGCACTGTAGGTAGGTACCTTTCAGCGAGAATCACGTGGCCCAGGCTGTCTGTTAGTGCTCACCGGGGCTGCGACTGTTGGACAAGGCACGAGGAGGCGACACGAGGTCAAGATTCTCCGACCGAGGACAAAGAAACTGAATTGTGAACAATGGCATAATGGAGCCGTCATTTGACTCCATGGCTGCATGTCGGTTGTCGTCAAAAGTAACGTATACCAACAGGTAGACTAAGCTGGTACCTGAACGTAGGTGCAAATATCTCGCCTACGTAGGTACCGAGAAAGCGCTGAATGACAGGAGCCTCAGTGAGGTTATTAGTGCAAAGGCCAGCACCAGTAGGGGCCTTCAATAGTACGGATAGCACCGGTATACCTTTCAAAGTACCTTCTCACTACCCAAAATTGGCAAGATACATAGGTACCCTCCCTAGTCAGCACCTGGCCACTGCCATGTCTCGTCGCCAGCCGTTGCTCCGCTTCCCTGCTGACTCCCAAAACATCACCACCACCACAAACACACACCATACATAGGTACCAGGTAGCCGTTCCAATGCTACACGGGTCGCTTCCGTCTCTTGCTTTTGTCTGCTCGACTCTATAACGGCTTTTGTTCCCTCTTCTTACGCATGTTTCCCTAACGACAATTCTTCCTCGCCTGATTCGACTCGGTGACACCGCACTTGCCACGGGCTTTATCCCCTCCAACCATCTCGTCCAGTTGCTCCTCTCCCCCCATTCGAGCCCGTGCCCCCATCGCTGTTTCATCGCCCGCCGCCCAACGAACCCTTCGCCTGGCGACTTACTTCTGTCGGGGCATCACGCCCATTCGACTCTGACCGGACATTCCTTCGTCTTGATCCCTCTGACAAGCCTTGACCGCTTGCCTCGGAGCCCTCTCTCCATCGCAGCTGGCTGAACCGCCTGCGCCCTCCGCCGCGATGCGTCCCGCTCTACCTACGCCCTTTGGAACCGAGGCGCCTCGTTCGGGCGTCTCCTCGGATCAGGAAGACTCTCGCTCATCGTCTAGTGACTCGCCCGTTCCCGCGGACAATGAGGAGTCGGACTTTTTTCTCGGAGCTAATGACTCCCAGTCATCCATCGGTGTCGTCAACTTCCAGGACATGCACGTCGAGGACCGCTGTTGGCCCCCCGTTAACCGCGTACCCAATGAGATTCTTATCGGCATCTTCGCCAAACTCGGCACTCCGGCCGACCTCTTCAGCTGCTTGCTCGTCTCCAAGCGCTGGACTCGAAACGCGGTCGATTTGCTATGGCATCGCCCTGCCTGCACCAGCTGGAAGAGCCACCAAACCATCTGCCAGACTCTAGAGGCCCCCAAGCCCTTCTTCAACTACCGCGATTTCATCAAACGCCTCAATCTCGCCGCGCTGGCCGAAAGGATAAGCGATGGTAGTGTCACACCACTATACGTCTGCACCAGGATCGAGCGCCTCACTCTTACCAACTGCCGCGGCCTCACTGACGCTGGCATCATTGGTCTTGTCGAGAACAACACCAACTTGCTTGCCCTCGACGTCTCCAACGACAGAAACATTACCGATCAATCCATATATACTATTGCCGAGCACTGCAAACGTCTACAGGGCCTCAACATCTCCGGATGCGACGGCGTCTCCAATGACAGCCTCGAGGTGCTCGCCAAGAGCTGCAAATTCATCAAAAGAGTATGCTTCCTCTCGCCCTCCGCTGCATCATGCTAACTAGTCTTGCAGCTTAAACTCAATGACTGCACCCAGATTCGAGACAATGCCGTCCTCGCCTTTGCTGACAACTGCCCAAATATCCTGGAAATAGATCTCAACCAGTGTGGCCATGTCGGCAACGGTGCCGTCACCGCTCTCATGGCCAAGGGAACTTGTCTGCGCGAGTTGCGTCTGGCCTTCTGCTCTCTAGTTGATGACTACGCTTTCCTCTCCCTCCCTCCTACCCAGATGTTCGACCATTTGCGCATCCTCGACCTCACCTGCTGCACTCGACTCACCGACGCCGGCGTGAAAAAGATTATCGACGTCGCCCCTCGTCTACGGAATCTCGTTCTAGCTAAGTGCCGTCTGATTACCGACCATGCGCTCAGCTACATTGCCAAGCTTGGCAAGAATCTTCACTACCTCCACCTCGGTCACTGCGCCAATATCACAGACGAAGGCGTTAGGACGCTCGTCACGCATTGCAACCGCATACGCTACATCGATCTTGGCTGCTGCACTAATCTCACGGATGAAACGGTGAAGCGCCTTGCCGTCCTGCCCAAGTTGAAACGAATTGGATTGGTCAAGTGCAACTCTATCACAGATGAATCAATCTACACTCTGGCCGAGATTGCTACTCGCCCTCGCGTTAGGCGCGATGCCAACGGCTTGTTCATCGGCGGCGAGTATTATACCTCCAATCTGGAGCGAATTCATCTGAGCTACTGTGTCAATTTAACTCTCAAGGTATGTCGCTCCGTCCCATTGGCATCCGTATTCCTCTAACGTGATGCAGAGTATTCTCAAACTTCTCAATTCTTGCCCACGCTTGTCGCATCTGAGTCTGACGGGCGTCCCCGCCTTTCAAGGGGAAGAATTCACTCCCTTTTGCAGAGAGGCACCGCCTGGTATGTCTTATGATTTAGAGTATCTGTCAATTATCCCGCTAATGTTGTAGAATTTACCCACCACCAACGCAATGTCTTTTGCGTATTCTCCGGCAACCAAGTTTCAAGGTTTCGCGACTATCTTAACACTGCACGCCAATATGAAGACTTGCGCGAAAGTCTTGCGCCACGACGCCATACACGCGCTCGTCAAGTACCCAGTCAACTTCACCCCGCTACAGCAAGCGCTTTACCGACGGCTTTCGAGGAGACTTTCGACGACGACATGGGCGACGACAATGACGATTTTGAGGGCATCTATCCCAACGACATGCTGCCCAATGCTCCGTCGAATAATGGCTTCCCGAATGACGGCTTTCAAGGGAATGGTAACTTGCCCTCAATGGCTCACAGCCTGCCTATCCTGCCGGGCATAGACCCCTTGCCTTGGGACCTGCCCAGCTCACTGGCCGTGAATGGAAGCGGACTTCATCCCGGCCACTATGCCGCTACGCAGCAGAGCGCCAATACACAAGGACACCAAAGTCAGCAAACACCATTTGCGGCGTTGTCATCACTGATAGGTAATCCACCGCCATATGGTTCCATGGCGGCTCTCGGCCTCTCCCAAGCCAGCATGGCGGGCCCGGCGCCTAGTGGCTCTAGGCAGGCCAGTACGGCTAGCGCAGCGACGGCCACTGGAGCCAGCACGGCCCAAATGCACCACCAGGAACATACCGATGAGCAAGACAACATGACTGGCTAGAGACCATTCTGCAGAATAGGTAGACGCGCTACCCCCGGAGGTAACGCTCGCAATACCTTGTTACGCAGCCGCTCTCTTCCCCAGTCTGGCTTCAGAATATCACAGCGAGCCAGATACCGGTCAAGAAACACGGCTGGCCAGACCTCACGGCGTGTTTATTTCTTCTAGGCTATGGGGCTGCTCGCTGTTTTACTTTTTACTTAGCTGCGTAGCGCTGTTAATTTTAGGGTATGCTTTTCGACAGGGACACGGCATGGGCCCAATGCATGATGGTACAATACGACATTATTACGACGCTCGGGATGCGGAGTTTTCGTTTATCGCATTTCTCGCAAGGCAGTACAGCGAATATGCATGATAGCGCGAGGACAGCTTACAAGGGAGGGTTTGATGTTGACATTTTCCCGGTTCACAATGGTCGGCATATCTCCACAAGAATCAAACGGTCATGCCAAATCTAGTAAAGGAAAAGCTGGTCGTGGCAGGTCCCGGAGATACAGCTTTTGTCGGCACACATTCTTGGCCAAGACCCTACTTTACGGGCACTTTTATAGAAACATTGCACAGCGGAGGGAGGAAAGGAACATGGAACGTTTTGTAACACAGAATAAGATATGTTTACGCTTGAAGCGGCCTGCTCAGAATGAACTCAGTTCGTGATGTAGCCAATGCAGCTGAATTGATCTGCGCAATCTGCGCCCGAGATTGAGCTCTTCTGAAATATCTTTTCCTTTCATCAGCCAATTCTGCGCCATCTATCACCACGAATGAGTGGATGCACCTCTACTTGGTAAGTCTCAAAGCTTCGCGTCGGGTGCCTTGCCACCCAGTGAACGGCTACTGGTCGCGCCACGCCATCGGAGCTGGGGAGGCATATCAGTTTCCCAAGAATCAGGGCTATATTCCCACCAATGTACAGGTTCAAGCAAAAGTGGTATCTCTTATTAATCTAGCCTGTTACTGCGCATACAAAAAACAAGTGGTATCGCCAGCTCACTCAAACCTTTGTTGCCACCTTTTCTGTGCTGCTCAACGCCGAGACATCGGTCGCCACACCTAGGTCGTTGAAGTTGCGCTTAAGTTCGACGTAGTCGTACGCGAACTCGCCGAGCTGCGCGTCGTCGATGCCGACATCCTCATCCGTGGCGCTGACGCGGAGCGACAGGCCAGGCACGAGGTTCATGAGGAAGAGGATGACGCAGGAGAGAACAAAGGACCAGCCAAAAGCCGCGCAGGTGCCTGCCAGCTGGTAGCCGAGTTGCACCCAGTTACCCTCGATCCAGCCAATGGCCGCGTGTTCGCTGCCGTCGAGGTTGGCAATGTACGATCTAATGCGTGTCAGCGACATCCTCTGAGTCGTACCAAGGTTGAGAAAGAAGACTTACGCTCCGAAAATGCCAGTGAGGAGGTTCCCAACAATGCCGCCGACGCCGTGCACAGCAAAAATGTCCAGCGCATCGTCGATGCCAATGAGGAATTTGAGCTTTGTCGCAAAGTTGCAGCAGATGGCGCCGACGACGCCAATCACCACGGCTGCCCAGGTGGGAACGAAGCCCGCGGCCGGCGTGATGGCGACCAGTCCGGAGATGGCGCCGGAGCAGAAGCCGATGGTGCTCCACTTGCGCTCGAGGCGGTAGTCGAGGAGGACCCATGTGATGCCGGCGCAGGACGCGGCGAGGTGGGTGACGTAACAGGCCATGATGGCACGAATGTTCATGGCGAGCGCAGAGCCGCCGTTGAAGCCAAACCAGCCGACCCAAAGAAAGACGGTGCCGAGGAGAACGTTGGTTACGCTGTGCGGACGGTACGGCAGGCCCTGGTTGTGGGTGTAGCCGGCGCGCTTGCCGAGCATGAGGCTGTAGGCGAGGGCACAGGCGCCCGAGGCGACGTGTACAGGGCCGCCGCCGGCAAAGTCGTACGAAGGCAGCGTCATTAGCCATCCATTGGCGTTCCACGTCCAATAGGCAATGGGGTCGTAAACGACGGTCGACCATATGAACATGAAGACGATGGCGGGGAGCATGCGGCCGCGATCGGCAACGGCACCAATAGCAAGAGCAGGGCTATGGAAAACTCGTCAGCTTCTTAATATCGAAAACAAGCGCAAGTACGACTCACGTTATTGCGGCAAACATGCCCTGATAGAGGCAAAAGAGAATGTCGGGCGTCGCGTCGCCACCGTTGGGCTGCGCGAGCGTCTTCATCAGGCCAAACTGGGATAGGTCGCCCAGGAAGGCGTTGCCGGTGCGCGAAAAGGTCAGCGAGTAGCCCCAAAAGAACCACTGGAAGCCGATGACGGCGACGGACAGCATGGACAGAAGTACCAGCTGGAGGGCCGATTTGCGGCGGGCGAGGCCGCTGTAGAAGAAGCCAACACCTGGAATCATGAGAAGCACCAACAAGGCGGAGATGACTATGAATGTCATGTGGCCGGTCTGAATCGTTAGAAGAGATGGATAAGAAGAGAGGGTCTGCAAGGAACGTACGTCGTAAAAGATGTTGAGGTCGTCGACATCGCTGGAGTAGCCCGCGTCGGCGGTGCCAGTCGTGCCATTGTACTCGACAGCCGTGGTCATGATGGCAGTATACAGTCTGATGCCTTTACCTGTGGGAGGATCTTAAAGGGGAGTTGACGAGATGAAAAAGAAGCGGGGAGCGGCAGCATATATATCACTCGAGTCGGGTGGAATCCCGAGGTGTCGCATACCACGCCACGCTGCAGCCATAATCTCATGTGCCGAGTTTGAGATGTGAGAGTCCGCTTCCGGGGGAGCAGTAATCCAAAGTAACTTGAGGCAAACGTGCGCTACCGAGTGTGTGGGAAATCGATAACGACCAGTGCACCGTGTCGCGATAAGCAGCTGAGGAGATGAGGCGCACAAGGCGTCGAGATAACGGACTATTGGAGGTGAAAGCACGGGACACACATTCTTGGCGTAAAAGGGGAATGGTGCCCAGCTTCTTATCAGCGTATTGGTTGTCGGAAGGTGTCGGGAAATGCATTCGTGGCTGCCGAGCGAGTAGCAAGAAAGACGCCAACTAGCAACTAGTAGCAAGGGTTAGAGTAGTAAAGAGTATATTCCAACATAGTACGAAAGAAAAAGCGACAGAATAAATTGAATCGTCTTTCTTTTTAAAAGTCAGAAATGCAATTTTAAGAAGAACATGTATAAGAAGTAGCAGTAAGTGCGTCTTTTGTCACACACTGAGCGGCTTTGAAGTTGTACAGAGAGCTTTAGAGGCATCGATACCTTCGCCAACGAGACGAGTTGTTGTGCCATGGAATATCTGCATCGCGGCCTTGAACGTGTCTTTCAACGTTCAACAAACGGCGCGCAGAGAATAAACTTCAAGCCCCAGCTGTCAATGCGACTCCCCGCAACTGACAGCCTCATCCCCCAGCCAGTGACACTCAGCTTATCAGAAGCTCGTGAAAAGGTAGAAAGCCAGTGACAGACGGTTGATAGAGTAATAAAAGGGCAATGGTGGAGCTTATCTCTTGGCTTCCAAGAAGCTCCAAAGCCTCGCCGGCTGGTGCGACGCCACCAAACTACCAAAACGCCACCAACGAGATAACGGAACGAACTTAACCATTGGCCATAGCTTGAGCGGATTTGATCAAGAGAAGTTCGCAAAGGGGCAAAAACCGTATTTATTGTACAGGAAAGAGGGGGAATCGCTAAGATGCTTGCTGGTGGCCGGTGTCGCTCAGAATTAGATGCTCGAGTATTGCCTATTGTTCCTTGAGAAATGCGCCGGTTCGCTCAGATGATGCTTCGCTCACAAATGCATGGTATCCCTGCGCCCGACTTACTCAGTCCACCTGAGACTTCCACTCTACTTCCAGCTGCTCCAGCGCCGTCTTGACCTCCCACGGCACCTCCTCCTCAAGGATCCTCTGCTTGGCCGCCGAGATTGGCTCCAGCACATATCTAGCCACCGACTCCGGGTCGCGCGCCAGCGGCCGATCAATGCCGACCGCGATCCTCACGAGCGGCGACTGCGGGTACCTGGCCTCGGACACGGCCTTTTTCACGCTCTTGATACCGTTGTGGCCGCGCGGGCTGCGGTCCCACGCGACGAGTGCCGCCTCTCCAAGCGCCTTTTCCAGCTCGTCGTGTAGCACGACGAGGCTCAGCGACGCCGCGTCGTGCTGCTTGAGCATCTCTTGCCAGGCCTTGGCGACAAAGGGCCCGCTGATGTTCATAAGCGTCGGCGACTGCACGAGCGTGTACTTGGGACCCTGGGAGACGAGGCAGGAGAGCTTGCCGAGTTTGCCGCTTTGAATGCTTGATTGGCGCAGGGTTTTGGCCAGCCCGCGAAGGGCAAAGTGGCCGGCAGAGTGGAGGCTGGAGTACTCAGGGAGGGGGTTGCCGAGACTGATGATGAGGAACTTGGGGTTGAATTTTGACATGCTGGATGTTGGAGAATTGAGTTGCCCAGTCCCCTTTTTCCTTTTCCCCAGTGAATTGACGATGAAGGCGCATCAAGGTCGGTCGTGATGCAAGTCTCAGTAGAGAGTATCCCCAGTTCTAAGCCACGGCACCTGGCACTCGCCCGTACACACGCCAGCTCAATCGAGTGATATGCGAAATTGCCGAAATAATAGCGTTAAATCTTTTATGACACCCTTTGTGTTCTGATGCCTGATTTCCATATTCGTCCGACGACGCGAGCCGACGCCAAGTCACGTGCAAAAACTTGGCCGGTGATTTAGGCCTGCGGCCGTGGCTCAGCTCTCTGACGTCGATGAGCCCCATTTGAGGCGGCCGTTGTGGCTGCGCAGCAAATGGTCGTCAACCTTGGTTTTAGGCAATCTTACTCTTTCGTTGCATCCTGCTTTCGTCGTGAGTTTTTTCGACCACGCATCTTTGAGACGGCGCACTATCCAGTTATATCTTCAAACGCGAAATCTCTACGAAGTCCGGCATCATGTCCTGGGCCGGTACGCCATCTCTGCCAAGTCGAGCAAGATGAGGGGCTAATGTTTACCAGGATTCAAGAAGAATGTCAACCGCGCGACGACGCAGGTGATGATGAAGACGGGTCAGCAAAACAATGGGTTATCACAATAAATGAAGAAAGCGCTGACACAACTCAGGCCATGTCGAAAAAACGAATGATCGGGATTACGAGGTAGAGGAGAGGTACGACTACAATGCGCCGTCTTGATTTATTAGCTAAACAGTGTCAGACGCTTCAAAACTATGGAAGCCGCCTCGCTACGATTACAGAAGGAGTCCAAGGGCTATTTAGATTCACTCAGAGGTATTTTCCTCGCTTCTGCATCACCTAGCACGACTGACAGAGACAGCCATGACGGCATCGCAAATGCGAATTGCCGAGACAATCGACGCCTTCTACGGCGATTCCGGAGCGACCGACGGCGTTAGCCGCAGCTACAAGCAATCTGTCGAAGATCTCGACGCCGAAACCATCAAAGCCCTCGATGGCCCGTATCAGACGACGGTGCTAGAGCCCATTTCGCGATTCTGCGCTTACTTCCCCGACGTCAACGAGTGCATCAAGAAGCGCACACACAAATTGATTGACTACGACGCGCTACGCGCCAAGGTCAAGCGCCTAGTCGACAAGCCGGACAAGGACGCCACCAAGCTGCCGCGCACCGAAAAGGAACTCGACATGGCCAAGCAACTGTACGAGCAGCTCAACGAGCAGTTGAGCACTGAGCTGCCCCAGCTGATTGAGCTGCGCGTGCCTTACCTGGACCCCAGCTTCGAGGCGCTTGTCAAGATTCAGCTGCGCTTCTGCGCCGAGGCCTACTCGCGCATGGCGCAGGTTCAACAGTACCTGGATGCCGACACGCGTGATTTATACGCTGACGGCCAATTGGACGCCAGGGTGGAGGAGGTGCTCAACGAGATCCGGGAGCTGAGCATAAGCGGCACGGTATAATGAAATGATAAAAGGGTCGGGAAAACTCTGGGAGCCATGCATTGTAGTTTGCGGCGTACAAGTGATTTATTGGTTTTATATAGATGATAGCCTGCCAAGCAAACGGTTCAATGAACGCCAGATTGGCGCTTCCATTTCTTCTACTACTACTACTGTTTTGTTCTGATGACAGTCTCGGGATAGCTGACGATGTGAATGGCATATCTGGAGTGAATTTTTCTCATTAATATATCAATGCGCCATTTGCCATGCCCCAATGCACAGTCTTCCCTTCGACTGCTGTCCCTGCTGATTGATGTCCCTGCCAAGTAATTCCTGCAGATGCTGCCAACGCTACTTAATGTGCCTGATTCGGCACCTGACTTCCAAAAAGCTCATTCATCGTCAGAGGCCTTCCGATAGCCTGCATCGCCGGTCCAGCCTCTTGTCGCTGATCGTCCACGGCACCTGCCGATCGCACTACACCCCAGCACTCCTGAATCATGGCGGCGTTGACCTGCCGCGTCTCCTCACGGTCGTTGTGCATCCAAATACCAAGCACCCTCTCACCTCCCTCCCACGCGCCCTCTACCCGCAAAATGACTAGCTCCCCCGCGATCTCGACGTGGCTGACCTGGGCGAGGTCGACAATGACGTTGCCCAGGCCGCGGCGGTTCAGCACAAAGACGCACGCGCGAGGCGTGTTGTTGGGATCGCCGGGCAGCGGCGACTGTGTACAGACAAAGAGCGTACCCTCGACGCCCGACTTGTTCCAGGACTCGGTCGCGCTGTCGAAGGTGTAGACGACGGCGTTGGCGGCGATGCTGAGGATGTTGTAGATGGAGGGCACGTAGCGCTGGAGGACGGAGACGTTGAGCTCGGTGTTCGTGCGCGGCGGCGGCGGCGCGTACGTCTGTTGAGCGGCGACAGCGGCGGCATCTGATTCGTAGTCGGAGGCGGGGATGAGATTCGAGGACTGGCGGTTATGGCCACGGGCTTTCCGTGGTGTTGCGCGACTCATGATGTAAGGTGTTTGACGAGGAGGAGAGGAGAGGGGAGGGAGAGGGCAACGTAGAGGCCGTGGCCTATTCGACTAGAAGAACTGTCTCGAGTCTTGTCGGATCCTGTCGATACAAACCGGAGGGCTGATAGATTGTGCGTATCGTTGGGAAAAGACTCGAGTTCGCAAACACACATGTCTAAATTGAAGCCCAATCTACCAGCCACACTAAAGTCTACAACGTGGGCTTTGATCTGGTGGGTCTTTGATCCCGTCAACACGTCACTGTGGGGGAGGGACAATTCCCCAGCAGCCCAGGCGGCCCTCCTCCAAACAAGCGCCCCCAAGCCTCGTGCACTTTATATCTCCCAACTTTATTTTAATCCCGGCTATTGTGGCGCGGTCTTATTCTCATAATATATATACATAAACTATACCCACCACTCTCGGCCCTGCGTCATGATATAGCACGTCAGACAACGACCCGCCGACCTCGACTCAATCCGACGCAGATCGCAGCGCTCCTCGTGCAGCTACCACACGATGCAGACGGCGCGCGACAGCTCCATTCTCTCAGAGGCCGCTGAAGGCTCTGAAGCGCCCGTCTCTTCGCCGAACTCTCTTGCCCACGCGCTTACCCTCCGACGATCCGAATACATGGGCCAGCGCAAGCTGCGCGTCAAGATTGGTTCCTGGAATACGGCGGGCTGCCCCGGAACCGACAAGGATGTCGGCAGTTGGTTTTTTCGCGACCAAGGCCTCACAAATGAATTTGCCAAACTGGGTGTAGACGCCACCAATGATACTCCAAAAGCCGACGATGCGATCGACCTCTACGTTCTCGGCCTTCAAGAGGTTGTCGATCTGAACACCACAAAGGAATACGTGAATCGTGTGTACGCCGGGGAGAATGCTCAAATCACAAAATGGCGGTCAGCTGTGGAAGCTGCCATACCCGCGGGCTTCCAGTTCGTTTCGGCCGAGCAAATGGTTGGGCTGTTGACGCTTGTCTATGCTTCGAGCGACCTTGCCAAGCACATCACCAATGTCAGCACACAGCAAATTGGTACTGGCCTCCTCGGCTACTTTGGGAATAAAGGGGCCGTGGCGACTCGCATCGTTATTGGCGAAACCACACGCATGGTCTTTGTCAACTCGCATCTGGCTAGTGGCACAAGCTCGAGCTACCTTGACCGTCGCTGCTGGGACGTGGCGCAAATTGCCTCCAAGATGCAATTTGATCCGGTAGTGAATAACGGCGTTGTCGAGGATACTAGCGATCGATTCGGTGACGAAGACTTTGCCTTTTGGTTCGGTGATTTGAACTTTCGTCTTGGCACCCTCCCTGGCGATGACATCCGAAGGATATTAACGCTACATATGCGTGGCGAATACGACGTGAGCAGCCAAAAGCCACCACAGCCTCTTGATGGTGAGCCTGTTATTGTCATGAGGGATTCAGAAAGTGACGAGGAGACGATGACAGCTTCCTCATTCAGCCACAGCAGGGAGCAGAGCTTTGATTCAGCAACGTCTTTACCCGACCCAGACGATTTTCCCCAAGATCCCAGTCAGGATCCGGCATCGCTGCAGGCGACTCTGGATTCTTTGCTGCCCCATGATCAACTGCGCGAGGTCATTGCACGTCGCAAAGCCTTTCACGATGGCTGGAGAGAGGGCCCAGTTACTTTCTTGCCTACGTACAAATACGACGTCGGCAGTGTGGCGCTGTTTGATTCGAGTGAAAAGCGACGGGCTCCCAGTTGGTGTGATCGCATACTTTACCGGACCCGAGACTACAAGCAAGCGTTCGAAAAGAAGGCCATGGATGAAGAGACTGCCAAGAAAAGGGACGATGAGATGAAGTCTCGCGGGATCGAGGCGGATGAAGACGTGCTATTTAGCTACAATCCAGAAGAGGACGGCGAAGAACAGGAGCCGGAAGCATCTACCGACACGGGCTACGAATATGACGAATATGACGAGAACGATGATCATGACCAGACCGAAAGCATGGCCACCGATCGAGTGAAGCTAGAGTTATATACTTCATATCAAAGAGTCACATCTTCTGACCACAAACCGCTGTCATCCATATTTACGCTCACCTGCGACTGCGTGGTTCCAGAAAAGAAGGCCAAGGTCCACGCGGAGGTTGCGCGCCAACTCGACCGCGCTGAAAATGAAGGACGCCCTGTGATTACTCTGGTACTTGAGGCGGATTCCACGCAAGATGCCAATATCGTGAACATGGGTGATTTCGGATTTCTCTCGAAACAGAGTAACACCATCACTATTGCCAACACGGGCGGAGTACCAGCAAGCTTTTCGTTTATGGACAGACCGGCTATGGAAGACTCTGACAGCGGCATAGGGTCGCACGACTGGCTGTCGACCACATTCGTCAAGTCTGATGACAGCAGTGACGCCGTTGGGCCGAATGTCACACTCGAACCAGGAGAGACTGTGACAGCGATCCTCGACGGTCAGATCTCGTCGATCCCATTTCTTCGGGCCCTCAACGACGGACGCGCGACGCTTGAAGAAGTGCTTGTTCTTCGTGTTGATAACGGCAGAGACCACTTCATCACAGTGCGTGGCCAGTGGCTGCCGGGCTGCTTTGGACGCTCGATTGACGAACTCATCCGTGTACCGGAGGGCGGCATCCGCAAGTTTCTACAAGACAAGAAAATTCACGGAGCGATACCCTATGATTCCGACGTCCACTGCTCGGCACCGCGCGAGCTTTTTAAGCTGACAGAGGCCATACAGACGCTGGCCGAGCGCTGCGTCGCCGACGCCAACATGCTGGAGGATATGTCGCTGCCAGGCGACGCAGGCTGGCCCTTTGAGGCCGGGACCTGCGCCCTGGGAGCCGATGAGAAGCAAGCCGTGCAGTCTCGCATAGTCGGCGCGCTGGACACGGACGGATCTCTTGCCGAGGCGCTGCCCATTGAGCTTCCGTCGTCACACAAGCTTGAGCTTCTGTCGTCTGTGCTGCTCCTCTTTGTGGCGTCTCTCACCGACGGCCTTGTTACGGCGCAAATGTGCGCGCGCCTCGCCACCAACATTCCGTCCCTCGCGGCACTCCCGCCGAGCGCATGGCCCGACACCAAGATGAAGATTCTTGATGTGCTGTCCGCGGCGCCTAACCACAATATCGCCTTTGTCTTCTTGACGGCGACGCTCGCGCGCGTGGCCCGCGAGCTTATCCCCGCCACGACGGAGCCCCCCGCCGAGGGCCTCTCGCGGCGGCTGAGCTTTCGCAGGGGCGGCGAGACGGCGGACGGCGCGGCGGTCAAGAAGAGACGGGCGCGCGAGCGGCGCTACGCGGAGCTGCTCGCCCCGCTGGTGTTTCGCAGCGATGGCGGCGCAGAGGGCAAGGACAGGGCGGCGAGGGAGAGGGAGCGCGCAATGCTGGAGCTATTTCTGAGCTTGGAGATGCAGGACTAGGAGGGCCAGAAGCGGAGGAAATCAAGGCGACGAAGAGCAAGGCTGGCGCGCAAGGTGAGGATGGCGTGGCGGCGGGTGTGATGATCACTGGTGTTATGGCGTTGATGGTGATGGTTGGGATAGGTTACTTTGTTGTACATGTTACTCGATACAACTTTTACAGTTTCAATAGTCTAATTTTTACCGGAATTTCTGTTTACATTTTGATTTTTAGTAGTTCACACTCTCAAAATGTCTTCTTTTGTTGTACACGACGAGACAAAACGCCACAAGCCGAAGGCGTAAAACAAGTCTCTGATATGGCACACGACAGGTATGTTCCACGCCATCGACACCATTCGGATTTCTTGTCCAAAAGCCAGCCCTGCAAATCTTTTTGAAGTCACACTGTGGACCGAACCCATATGTGGCTAGCACGCTCGAGTCGGCCGTGGATTCTTGTCTCGGACTCCAGAATTGACTTTTTCTCTTCACCATGAGCAAGCGGCAGTAGCATGCATCGGAAGGATATGGATCATAATAGCACGGGATTTCGGGGGTGGAGACTACATGGTGGCTAGAGGCGTGAACGGCATCACGCGATGGCAAGCGAGTAGATCAGTGGGTGAGCCTGGCACACCTGGTAGTTGACCGTCTGGGTTGTGTAGCGCACACGTCATATGACAGTGAGACTGATGGACTGACTATTTTCTAGGAAAATGCGTAAAGGTGAAGAAACGGAAGAGGCATTAGTGGGCAATGGGAAGAGCGATGATGAGGCGCAATCACGACGGACACGGCTCGTGGTCGCCAACCAGCCAATCCATCTCACCAGGAACGATTTTCTTCAAGAATCTGCGACTATTGTCTGATCATGCCGTGTACGAGCCTGAACAGGAGGGGGACAGGGAGAATGGCTGAAGTGAGCGGGGACGCTATCGGCAAGGTCGTCAATGTGCATGTCTCAGAGTCGCCAGGCAGCACTTTGAATTGAAAGCACTTCGGTGTCAGCACTCTTTTGCACGAAGCCTCGAAATGGCAGCAGACCATGGGAGGATGAGGTTACGCTGGCACGATGGGATCCCAGAGGGGGTGACATGGGCTGAATGTGAATTGTAGAGCAACGATGGATCGCAAGATGGGTGACTGCGAGGACGGGGACCGGGCGATTATAATAATCCACACGTGCATGTCGGAGAATAGAAGCATGTGAATAAAGAGACAGGTGTAAGTCATTTCTGGCTTTTTGGACGAGGGAGATGCACTGTCACGGTGGCAGTGCATGAGGACGATGATGGGTAGGCAGATGAGATGATGCAAGGACCAGGATTCGTGTGTAGCGAGCCCTACGGATATCGAGTTGCATCTGCATGAAGCAGGTCTGAAACGTTATATATGATAAGAGCAGTCATATTACATGTAATGTATACATGATGATGGTGGGATGTTGTAGAGCATCTAGATAAGGAGCTGGCTAGTGACAAGTGGTGCTCGCTTCTCTGTACATGGTCTTCAGCACCAAAGAGACAAGTCGTTGACCGGAGCAATCGACTCAGTAAAGCAGCAGTTTCGTACGAGACAATATTAGACAATGGAGGCTGTTGACGTCAGTCGAGGGACGAGGTCGCACTTGGGGGAGTCACAGTGTGCAGCGGAGGTTTAGGTTATACATGTCAGGGCACGTTGGAATGCTCCGATGACTGGATGTGCAATGCAGGAACAATTGAAAAAAAAAAAACTGCAGCAGATGACTTGCAGAAATTGCTTGAATTCTTCATCGCCTGTTACGAATTTAGAATCTGGTGAAAGTGGCGGAACTTGTCGGACAAGCGGTCGGTCCATCGGACGTCTTCTGTCCACTTTGCGGCGGGTGCTGGCCTGTTGACTGAGTCGTAGACTCGCCGATGGTAAATTATTAGACTGGAGCGCATCGAGGATCCCGATCGGACCACACGTGACGAGGCAGCGAAATTAGGCGACAAAGATGGAATAGTCGGATTTCGGAATGAAGACGGATGGTGTCTACCAGATGGGTAATGGAAATGGATCGTGGTGACCCCCCCCCTCTTGCCAAGTGGTGAGAGGTGATGCAGCACGGATTAGCGTCGGTTCCGAGGTCAAGCAAGGCAACTGGACGAGTGGCGGCCTTGGGCGTAAGCACTTGGTGGGTGGAGGTGACGTTGCAGACATGATGGCTGGGCTGAGGTGATTGATTACTCGCTCGTCATAATAATGTACTCAGTAGGTAACTATGGCAGGAGGGCCAGAAATCCTGCAGCGCGGAAAATAGGTCAGATGGCATGATTTTACATGCCGACTAGGCGAGGTGGACTGCGGCAGTGGGAGAGTGGACAGTGATCGGTGGGAAGAATGTATTGGCGGTTGAGAGAATGCGAGGATGTGAGAGGTGGGCGGATAAAGCGTGTCTATGGTATGTGATATTTTGTTTGGGATTCATTGAAATTTGACGTGTTGACTGTCGTCTTGTTGCCTTTGCCATCGTTGCGTGAATTGCCTCAGCAAGCTGAAGTCACGTACAGTGCAAAAGCCAAGTGACTGCAAACTGTGCATACCCTTACTCATTAGGAGTCGGTTACAGTGTGTACAGACTCATCACGCACAGTGGCAACAAAGTCGTTAGCCAGGACGTTTGCCCCATTTGGGCACCGCCTCTTTTTCTTCTCTTGCAATTCTTGTTTTCTTTTTTTAAACTCCTCTCTTCCTCCTCTCTTTAGCGCAAGTTGATGACCCCTCTTAATCCAGAGGCCAGTGCTTCCTGCTGGCCATTCACAGTCAACGACGCGCTGACTGTGGCTGCGGCAGTACCCAATCATAAGTAATTTTCACTTTAATGGGTCCAAAAAAAAAAAACGCCTTGTTAAAGGCCGCACGCGCTTGACTTCTTTCTGCTGGCCCCAGAATATAAGCTAAACTGGATTGACGCTTCCTTTTTTTCTTTTTTCCTTCTGGCTGACACCGTGACACGGGGCGAATCCACTTTCTAGCTCACCTTTATTGTTTTTCAACTGCTTAATTTTCTTAGTGAATTACTAGTAAATGGCCGCATGGCATTCTTAATTCATGCTCGCGCGTCGCCCTTGGCTCGCTGTCCGCCGTCTCGGGCGCCCACCTCTTTTTCGCTATTTCGCGTATCCTTTTTTAGTCGAGAAAGGCGTTGAGACCTTCCACTGTAAAAAGCCATTCCCTAGGTTGTTCTACCGCATCCCCTCGGTGACACACTGTCCCCTGCCCACTTGCTGCCCACATCGTAGGCGACGCCGAACAGGGGCGAGCCTTGGACTGAGGCGTTCTATCCAGTAACACAGTAATAATCTGTAGTTATGCCAGTCCCGTATTTGTGTAGCACCAAGTCCCTGTCTTGTAGACACTCATCCCCTGCCTCTCGATTTTTATCACCTACAAGCCGACCCTCTCAAAGGACGTTGCATCCCGTTCCCTCCCGTCTGTCGCCTGTCCCGCCTGTCCGCTGTCCGCCGTCCTCCTTGTCCTCCCTCCCACTCTTGCCCCCTCGACCTGTCCCCGTCAACACGAGACCATTTGGATATTCCCAATTCATCACCTGCAATTCTGTTCATCTGTAAACTCTACACTCTGTTTCTTTTACACAAATTATTTTCCCACCCCAAACTGCACAACCGCCGCCTCACCACCGACACCACCTCATCCACCCCCAGTCGTCCCCGCGTTTTGGCCCGCTGCAAAGGCCCGAATAAAACCTGCAGCCACCCACACTCGACTCTTGTGCCAACAACTCCCCGTCTTCTTCATCCCCGCAACCCCGGATACCAGTACATTTGAACCATCACCGACTCTATTCCCTATTTGCTTTCTTCATTCTCTATACTCTATCATAACTCGAGCAGCAATTTTCACCTACGCTGTCCCATCCCAGTCCCATTGCTTCGCCCATTGCCTCCTCCACCACCCAAACGAGGCTCCAAACGAGGACCCAAACGAGGCTTGGCTCCCCGTCACCCGACAGCCACCCCCCCCCAAACCCCCTCCGAAAATCCTTCACCCGCTCCCGACTCGCCTCCTTCATCACCACCGCCCACGCCATCAATCTGGACACCTCTCAACATGTCCCAGGCTGTTAAAAGAGCCTGCGATGCCTGTCATCGTCGCAAAGTCAAATGTGACGGCATCAACCCCTGCCGCAACTGCTCCTCCGCCCAGCTCTCCTGCACCTACAATGCCATCCCTCAGAAAAAGGGCCCCAAGGGCTCCCGCGCCAAAGTCATTTCCGAATTACGCGAGACCCAGCGCCTCACCTCTCTTTCCGCCAAGGTCCAGAATCGCATGAATGGCATCGCCTGCCCTCAGGCCAACTCTCTCACCCCGACCCCGGGCATCGTCACCTCAGATCTCGTCAAGGACTGCGCCACCTTCTTCTTCGACCACATGTATCCCCAGGCTCCCATCCTTGATCGCCGGCAAGTCGAACACCAGCTTCTTTACATGGAGCAAAATCGTGACGCCTACTGCCTCATGACCGCCATGTGCGCTTTTGTCATGCTCCAGCCCGGCATGTCCATGCCTCCCGGCGACCCCTATAACCTCGACATGGTTCCCGGCGCCAACATCATCTCCTCCCAGCTCCTCCTCGAAGAAGCCCACAAGGTCCGCAAGGGCTACGAATACCTCGACTCCATCACCTTCAACGCCCTCGCCACAAACTTTTTCCTCTTTGCCTCTTACTATGGACAGGAAATGCACGACAAGGCCTGGTACTACCTTCGCGAGGCCACCACCATGATTGCCATGATTGGCATGGACACTGAGGACCACTACCTACAGTTTGACGCCGTCGAATCCGCCCGTCGCCGCCGTCTCTACTGGCTCTTTTACTCTGTCGAGCGCGCCTACGCCCTTGGCCGCGCCCGTCCCATCACTCTCAAGCCTACCATCAATCTGCCCACACTCGCCGACGACCCTTCGGACCCTCTGGCTCACCAGCTCCACAGCTTCATCGTGCTCGTCAACCTCTACCGTCCCTTTGACGACGCCTTCATCACCCTCTGGAACAAGACCCGTACTCACCTTTCCGCTCAGTACATCGGTGGCCTGCAGAAGCAGCAAAATGACCTCTCCCAAAATTACGCCTGCCAGGATCCCAACTTTGCCGACTTCCGCACCAACCAGCAGTGGCTCAAGAATACTGTCTGGCAGCTTACCAACGGCGCTAATGCCAACGCGAAAGACAACTCATTTTACAATGGCGACATGGCCCGCGATCTGCTACTCAACCTGGCCGCCTCATTCCCCAACCAGGGCCTGGACATTGTCAACACTGGTCTCATTGAGAAGCTCGTCGAAGCCTCCTGTTCTCTCACCGAGTTCCTCTCCATCCAACCCGCCTCCCGCGATCCCTTTGCTATTGGACCCCGCGAGTATCTCAATCAAATCCTTACCTCAGTCGCTCTCGCCCGCGCCGGCGAGCGCCGCTTCCTGCCCCTGCTCATGAGCAAGCTGTCCGACATTCTACCCCGTACCATCAACCCCATGCTGCAGAATGCCCCCGAAAACGTCAACATGGCCTCGGTTGACATTTTTGACGGCTTCGGCAACGCCGGAATGGCCCAGCCTCCGATGCCTATGATGGACAGCGACTACGTCGACAGCAAATATGCCATCGACATAAACCACCACACCCCCGACTCCAACTCGCACGCCAACCACACCCCGCCCGGTTCTGGCTCCGACATGGCCAACTCGTTTGTCGCCTCGCCCGACATCATGTCACCCACCGGCATGGACTACTCCAACAGCAACAATAATCTCTCCATCAACACCTTTGGCGTAAATCCCATGCAAGAGATGGTCAGCCCGGTCGGGCCCTCACCCCAGCACATGCATATGCGTCAGGGCATGCCCATGACCAACATGATGCTCCAGCGCCAGAGCAGTTTCATGCAAAGCAACGACTATCATTCCATGCCTGGCGAGATTGATTTTAGTTCTCTGCGGTAACCTGAGAACAAAGGCGACGATATAACGACTCGGTACACAGGAGACCTTGTATTAATTAGCATATTTTTGTCCATTCTCCCCTTCACTTTTGTGCGGACTCTGTTCTTCCGCTACAAGAGTGTCCATGATTTCTTTGCATCTATTTTGTCGCACAGGGGCCTCGACCCCAGGCGTTTTATACGTGTTGGACCACTGCAATGTTGGAGTTTTTGGATTCTTGTTTCTCAGCGGAGCGTGCTTGAATTATCGGCGGATAAAGATGTTTCATACAAGAGTCTTACTTGGCATTTCCTTACTCATATCTCTTTGTGGTTGCATTTCTGTACGAGTTGTTCATCTGCCTTTCAAGTTGGACAATTGGCTTGCATCAATGCAGAGGAGAAAAAGCTTAGCATAGTTGGATGTCAAGACTGTTTTATTACCTCTTTCTTATCTCTGTGACGACTGAAAGTATACATGTATATGTAGGAAAAGCAGATCAAAGTAAAAAAAAGTAAAAAAAAAACGAGTAAAGAGAAACACAATAATGAATGACGGTAGCGTAGCTCGTCATCATGTCCGTCGCAAGCCTCTCATTCTGAGGCAATAGCTGAATTGTGAATCAGGAGGAAGAGACAAAGGAACATGCTCCTGCAAAAAGAAACTGTTACTCTGCATCTGTCGTCAACTCGTCAACCTTAACCATGGGATAAGAATCACACCAACCAGCTCTCCTCCATCATTGTACGAACCATCTCCCAATATTAATTTCCTGATACTTGCTAAATTTAGTTTCCCAGTACTGATGACTATTGTTTCCGTACATCTCCTAATATTAATTGCCTCTTATTTGCCAACATTAGTTTCCTATTCATTAGATCCTTCCCGTATCGTCTTCATCATCATCGTCATCGTCATCATCATTTTCATTCATGCACACATCCATCATCCGTGCTCCGTCGCCGTTTAGAGCTTTGGTATATCCATCCTACGCTTAATCCCCTCCCACAACCACCTTTTACCTAGCTCTTGCCCATGACCGCCGCCACCGCCAGCGTCTCGATTCTCCCCGCGTACAATGCCATCATGTGCGCCACCGGATCCCCCCAAATCACGCCCCTCAGATCCGCCTCGACGCACGTCACCGCCCGCGTCCCCTCCGCGAGCCGCTCCTCCACAGTGCGCTCCCTTCCCGCCGCTGCCGCAGCCGTCGCCGTCATCGGGTCTCCAGCCCGCAGCACTACAATGCGCCCGGCGTTGCTTAGCCTACAGTGCGGCACCGGCCAGTGCACCTGCTCATTCCGTCGCCTTGGCAGGCTCGGCGCACCGTCGCTCCGCCACCGCTGCTGCCTCTGGCTGTCGCCGGGCCCCGCCCTGTCAGGCAGTTCTCGCCGCTCCGGCGCGGGCTTCGTCATCAAATCTAGCAAGCTCTTGACATAGGTCTTGTCCGCGCGCGCGACCGGGTCGCCCTCGTTGACAAAGGCGAGAAAGAGACACTTGCGTAGCCTGTGCGGATTCCTGTCCGGCTTCTGCAGCGGCAGCAGGCTGATGGGCGGCGCGCCAAACGTGACGCAGTGGATGCGCCTGAAGCATCCCGCCAGCATGTTGAGCTCGCTCTCCGTGCCCGGCGCCGTCGCGAGCATGTGCATGTACAGCAGCGCCGCGACGGCGCCGCCCGCAGAATGTCCTGTAATGAGCAGGCTGTACGCCGCGCGACCCGGCGCTTCCTGCAGCAGCCGCCTGAGGCGCGCTGCGACGGGCTTCACCATGTTGCGCGCGACCGACAGGAAACCCGCGTGGCAGAGATTGCCAGCGTCATCGAGGAAATTCTCCGGTGACGATAGCTCGGTGGAGAGATTGACGGCCCAGTCCATAAAGGACGAGGTGCCGCGGATGGCAAAGACAACGGCGGCGGCGTGGTCCATGGGCACCGACTTGATGCACATGGCCTTGGTTCCTGCCCGCCAGTCCGATGCGGTGTACGTTTCCTCGTCCTGCCCCTGCGTGTCAGGGGCGTATACCTGTGAGGAATACTGCGCCGCAAGGCACAGCAGCGGCCACGTCGGCATGTACAGCGCCAGCGGCGGCATGTCCAGCGGCAGCTTGGAGTTGGCGTACAGCTCGACCTTGGCGAAGCGGCTCGCTTTGGATCTCGACGGTTGCTGCTGGCCACCACCACCACATCCGCCAATCCGTACCAGCGCGCGCTCCGCGGCGGCGGCGATGGCTTGTGGTTCCGGCTCATCGTCGCCGTAGCACAATAACAGGTTAGCCTCGGTGGAGGACACGGTCTCGCGGTCGATCCGTGTCATGACGTCGTCGAGGCGTGCCGACACGTCATCGTAGACGTCCCGCACCGCGCTGTCGGCGATGTGCATAACCGAATCGGCCCAGCGACTCATGCCGACACGGGAGTCAGACGTGCGGGGGGGCTGGGGCCGCGCTGGCTGCTGCTGCTGCCGCCGCTGCTGTTGCTGTTGGCTCGGCCACTGCGGGGGGAGGTGGCAGCAGCACGGGCTGGGAGTAGCTTGCGTGCGGGTTACCATACGGATGATGGGCATACGGCCGGGTAGCGGTGTACGGCCGAGGCGGCGGCGGCGGCGACGACGAATAATGCTGAAGAGGTGGTGGTGATGAATATTGCGGTGATGGATAGTGCTGTGGTTGTGGTGGTGGTGCCGGCCGGCGCGACGGCGCATAGGCTGTTGGGGGGTCGAAAACGTTCCACGAGGTGGATTTCTGAGGTTTCTTCTTCTTGCTGCTGCTGCTGCTGCTGCTGTTGCTGCTGAACCAGCCCATCATGTTCTACATCCCCAGGTAACGCGCGGGATGTTGTGCGAGGTGAAAGAGGGGTCGCAGGCAGGACAGGCAGGAATGCTTAAATGTTGTGCGGCCGTTCGAGGCTGACTTGCGAGGTGGGGGCACATGACATCTGGATCCTGATCGGCCCGGGGAAGCGGGAGGCGGGACACTTGTTGACCACTCACAATCCGCGCCCTGAATTTAGGTTGGTGAGGGCACTGAGGGGTTAGGCAGTCGGGTTCGCAATCGGGTTCATGGTGATGGCATCATTCACGACTCGAGACCAAGTTAGAAATCATCAACATCTTCGTCTCAACTTTCTTTCCCTGGGTATATTTGTCATCAGCGTCGCTCTTTCCCGACTTCGCTTCTACAGTTTCGGCTTGCTCATGGGATCATGTATTGATGCCTAGGTAGTTGGCGACATCGGATGAGCTAGTCACTCGACACGTGTAAGCGCCCGTGCTGACTGCGTATAAGCCTGCCCCTCCAGCTTCTCCCCTGTCGGTCAGTGGTAAGTTGGTGCGCCTGACGCAACTGCATATTTCCTGCAGTTTGCGTGGGAGCAGCCTTGCATCTCATGCAGCAGCGTTGGTACTGGTAACACCACGGTTTCTACTTTAAGGATGGTAGGGTCCTTTATCACTATTGGGCTTTGAATGGTGGGCAAAAATGGGAAGCTGTTAATTGGTGATTTTTTGCCGACTCTAGAAAACAATTCGCCTCGACTTGAAAGAGGCAAAAAGAGAATGACTATTACTCTTCGAGCCATATTTAAAGCCCCCTGCTAGCGCAGTCCTTGGTGGGAAAAAGAAAAGAAAACAATATTGCCAGTCTATTCGTACTACCGCCGACCGGGCCATCGGCAGCCCCTGCATAGTTATACTTACGTCTACCTCTAAAGTAACAGTGAAATTGTAGCAAAAATTATGCACTATATTAGACTCACTAGATAACCTCAGAATGAGAGTGAATGCTCGATTTGGCCCGGCGGAGTAGATATTAAACACAACTATAAATTAGTAGTATTATGGTGGTGATTTCCAAACCCGTGCGCCGTATATGAATGAGTTCTTGTAATTTGTGCAAAATGATGGGGATTTTGGCGGGCGCACTATGCTACATCCGGTACGATTGGCAATTTATGCAGACAACAGCCCGTGGACTCCTACAACTTGGAATTAGGCCTTACACATGCTTATGTCACCAGCCTGACGCTGTGGTTTCAATGTTAGGTCAAGACGGTTAAACTTTAGCTAATGAGCTCCTAAAGGCTGACTTATTGATGACCAACGGCGAATTGCTTTTCCAAAATCACCTGTCAATTATGGGAAAGGACTTTAATTTAAAGCTTTATTGCGGGGTCTATCTGTATTTAACACGGCGACGTCAGGTCTTGCCAACGTTGGCACAGACACAAACCGATATCATATCATCGCCGACATGACTTCTACATTGCCTCGTGCCAAATTCCATCCAAGTGCGTCGGACGCGCTACCTTCGCCCCAGGCTCCCGACCCATTCGCCGGCCGCATCGGCGCGAATCAACAGTTTTCTCTCGATAGGAGCAATTCTACAGATAAAGAGGTGTTGGAAAAATGCCCCGATGCTGCACCATGGATCCCAATAAGAGATACCTTTTCATTTGAGCAATTTCTTGAGAAAGGATTATGGAGAGCGGCCGTCGTTGAGGGGCTAGGTATGTTGGCATGGACGGAGCAACATGTCATGGAGATTTAACACCATATACTTTCATTACTAGGAACCTGCTTGCTAGTATACCTGACTATTATTTTCCCCGTGGGTCTGGTAGAGAATATGAAGTGAGCCCTGTGACCTTGGCGCTTCAGAGATGTGCTAACTCGGTATATAGGGACCTCCCGACCGGCCCAGTTGTGCCTAGTCTGATTGGTAGTGCGATCGTGCTGTTTCTGCTTCCTCTATTTATTTTTACTCTCGGACCTGTCTCCGGGGGTCATCTCAATCCGATGATTACCATAGCAACATTCTTCAGCCGCTTGACGACGTTTCCGAGGTGCGTTCTCTACGTTGCATTCCAGACATTCGGTTCAGCTATCGCCGGCTGGCTAGTAAGGGCGTCCCTTGATACACGATCTGTATGTTAAATCACCGACGCGCCTCAAAGTGTTTCCTTCACTTGTCTCACCAACCGACAGTTTATAGTACCTGGTTGTTATATCGACCTTGCCAAAGTCTCGGTCGGCAGCGCATTCGTTATTGAGTTTGTCACGGACCTGGCATTAATCCTCATAACATTTGGCGTTGGCCTTGATCCTCGCCAGCGTGGGGTATTTGGGCCCACGCTGGGTCCCATATTGATTGGAATTGCATTGGGAGTGTGTATTTTCTCGACTAGCATTATTCGCCCTGGGTATACCGGGTTCTGTATGTGATCTTATCCCACTCGACCGTGGGAAACACATGATCTATGTGCTAACAAAGAAATAGCAGGAAATCCCGGGCGATGCTTCGGCACCATGGTCGGATCTCATTTCTCTTCCTACCATTGGATACAGTGGATAGGGCCGGTGTGCGCTTCTATCAGCCACGGGCTACTGTACTATTTCGTTCCACCATACGAACAGAAGTAGACTGCACGCGTGCTTGTTCATCTACCAGGATGCTGTTCAATCCAATCTATACTTGAAAGAAGGTTAGGATAATCGACTTTGTCCTCGGCCCGGAGTTGCGTTGAGATCCGGCTCGACACCGTATAGATGAACAATGCTACCTACCACCACGGTCAACGGTGTAGAAATGTAGGAGAACTTTAGCGTCATAGCGGTGCTTCGTTTTTCAGCTCTTGAGGAGGGATTCGAGGGTCTTACATAGTCAATTTGATGCTTCGTTCGACTTGATGCATCCTTCCGATCGACATATTTTTTTTACACCTTTATTGGCTACAATTTAGCGCGCTTTGATATAGCCCGTGACATTTTTTGCTAAAAGAAGTTTTTATGTTGTTCTTATAGAAATATATCAATTTTAAACCGAGCATGGGCGAATGACAATTGTGGTAGACTTGGCAGCGAGGGGCACTGAACCAGGATAAGCCGAGCTATTGTTGGCAGGCACGCCTCGGCTCGCTGACTCAGCCAGGACCCTCATCAGCCGCCACACCTTCTAGATAGCCTCTCTTCTCTTTCTCTCCTACATACACACATTTATTAGGTCTTTACTTTAGCTTATACCTCACTATATAATTCCGTCACTCTTACTCTCTTTAATCTACCACATAATAGTAATTACTATTTTTTACTAATTCTAGCTACTAGAAAAACGTTATCTCTACACTATAAGCCTTAATATAACCTTTTTTATTAGTTTTCTATTAAAAATAAAAGATTAATAACCTTTAAGATTAAGCCTAGCTCTCCTTTACCTAATCTTATCTACTAATATATTATTATACTATAATATACTATAAGAATAATAAGGTCTAAGCTATATCTATTACCTAAATATAAGCTATCCTTAAATACTACTATCTCTTAGCCTAGATTTATTCCTCTTATTTAATCTTTAAAAGGTTAAGGATATATTAGCTTATTTTAAGCTTTTCTAGTTAACTTAAAAACCCCTTATTACTCTATTTTAACCCCTTACCTCCCTTTATTTAAATAATACTACTAGATATATAATAATCTATAATAAAACCCTAATTAAAAAAGAATAAATAACTAAGAGATAGTTAAGGTTATTTTATTAGAAAAACTAACCTAATTACCTTATTAGAGATAATATTATAATCTTAAAGTATATTCTTATCTTTAGTACTAGACTTAGTAGAATCCTTACCTCTTCTTATTAAAGAATAGATTAACTAACCTCTACTCCTTTTTCTTAAAGAAGAGCCTATAACCTAATAACTTATAACTTCCCTTACTCCTCTTAGACTATACCTTTTCCTTAACACTAGTTAATAAAATCTCTTTAACTAATAAAGATAATATTAGCTTCTTAAACTAGATATTAGATCTCTTTACTATAAAACGCCTTTATTTAGTATAAGGAAATAAAAAAGACTAATAAAGAATAATATAGACCTTTCCCTTATAGAAGAAATAATAATATTACCTAATTCCCCTTTAATAGATAAATTATTAATAGGAAACACTCTATAGAAACTACCCTTACCTAACCCTTTTAGATACTAGTATTTAAGATTACTATCCCTTATTAATATAAAATTAGATACTTTATTTTATATCTCTTCCCCTATTAGTATATAATCTATACCCTTTTTATATAACCTAATTAATAATAGTAGTATAGTAAAGACTATACTAATAATATAGTATATTAGCTTAGACTATAAAAATAATATTATATAAATTTAGATAGTTAAGTAAGAAATAGTTAAAAACGCTTATTATAAGCTTTACCTTATCTTAGAAGCTAATAATAATAAGGTTAAATTAGCTATTACTATTATTTAAAGTATAAAGATAAAAGAATAATAATAACTTAAAGCTTATACCTTATAAGACTTAATTATAAATTAGGCTCCCCTTAATAATATAGCTAGAATAATAGAATTATTTAAATAATTCTTAATAAGCCTAAATATTAATAACCCTCTAGAGTCTCTTATAAGAAATACTTCCTATTATTCCTAGTATTCTAACTATTCCTATTATTATATAAACTATTCCCGCCTATAATTACCTACTATTTCCCTTAGATAAGGATAAGAGATATAAGATAGACTACCCCCTAGTTTTTACTAATAGTTTAAACTAAAGGTTTTAGTATATAACTCTAAGAAGATAGATATTATCTTTTATATTAACTAGATTAGATAGATAGCTAGTTAGGTAAGTACTAACACTATTTTCTAAAATATAGCCTTTAGTTTATTATTTAATTAAGAATTAGATAATTATACCTAGTTTATTAGCCTATTAAAGTTTACTAAAGCTTAACTAGGTAAAGACCTTAATCTATAGATTAAACTCCTATAAGAATACTTTAAATATAACTATAATATAATTATAGAGGAAGTAGATACCCTTAAATACTCCTTTACTACTAAGGACACCTTAATACTTTAATAGTATCTAGACTATAAGAAAGCTTTCTACTATAAGGCTAGTAATATAAATAAAGACTAGATAGCTTATTATATTCTTTATAACTCTAACCTAAGCCTAGTAGTTTTAGTTAATTCTATAGATAACTTAATAATAGACTTTATTATCTATAAGCTACTTATATATTACTATAAAGCTAGAAGAGCCTAGGAAGCTTAATAAGATATAATAAAATAGATAATTAAAGCCTAGGCCTAAACCTTATATTTACTATATAAGGAATTATAATAGCTATAGGATAGGGATTCTCCCTAAGATAGCTACCCTTATTAGTAAAATAATAATAACCACTAGAATAATTATCTTTAACGCCTAGAAGGTAAATTTAATAACTATAAGGATAGTTATCTTAAATAATAGGAAGCTAACCCTAATAATTATAAAGATAGATACTAAGACTAATCTCTATACTTTTATAATTATTATTATATAAATTAGGAAGATAAGCCTTATAATAGATATAATAGTAAGCCTTAGAATAATTACCCCTAGAGATAAAAAGACCTTTATAATAATTAGATATATAAATATAATATAAAAAGGGAATATATATAGCTAATAAAGCCTATTATAAATAATAAGACGCCTTCTACTAGATAACTAGTAACCCTATCTATAGATTAATATAAAAAGGTATTTAGTA
>NW_007930882.1:53517-56508 GCF_000280675.1 Beauveria bassiana ARSEF 2860
CTAGCCTAACTATATCCCTAGTAAAAGGCTATAATAGGCGCCTATAAGGCTAGCCTTACTAAGGTAAAGTTAATATAATAATCTAGGCCTTATTTAAGCTTAAAGTAGCCTTATATTATTAACTAAATAAGCTAGATAAACTATAGTTTATATAATTATAGATACTAACTATTAACTTACCTCTAATTCTTACCTTTATAGATATATATATATAAGTAATTATACTTTTACTATTACCCTTAATACTACTTCTAGATTAAGCCTTATAAGTAGATATTAGGCTATAAAGTATTTTCTAGATATCCTTATAATAAAAATAATAGAACCCTTACTTTTATTTAGTATTAGTAAGAGGGGTCCTTAAGTTATAGAGATAGTGTCTATTCTAGTTAATTTTTATTATTTAGATAGATCTATAGTATTTTATATAGCCTTTTATAGTATTATTAAGGATTTATCTTATAATCTTATTCTTAATATAAGATTTCTTTACTATTATTAACTTTATATTAAGTAAGGAAAAAGTAATAAACTAGACTTACTACTACTATCTAATAAGTATACTATAATACTTACCTTAACCCTTAATAGTAATTATATAAAAGTTTATTATATTAAGGTAACTAGGGTATATATAATTCCCCTTAGTTATAGTTTTAATATTCCTATATAATATATATACATAGCTATTTAGATATATAGTTATATATTAATATTAAAACCTATTAGTTAGAGCTATACCTTACTTTTTTATATCTTAGTTACTAGATAAGAAGCTACTCTCCTATTTATTAACCTTAGCTTTTATCTTATTTATATTTTTTATAGTTAGGATCTTAAAACTATTAGCTTAATCTATATTATATAAAAAATAAAAGTATTTTATACTATAGTATTAGTAGTTATTATATTAAATAACCTATTAGGACTAGACTATCTTAAAGATATACCTAAGGACCTTAAATATCTAGATAGTTTTCCCTTTTATATCTAGTTATTAGAGGATATAGACATATTTAATTTAAGTATTATAGATATAGTTATTTATTAGGGTAAGGAATATATAACTAAACTAAAGGATCTTATTAGGTATTATTAGGAACTATTTAACTTTAAAATTAATAAGTTTAATAATAAAATAACTATATTTATTACCTTCTAGGAAGGTATAGATATTTCTAATTTAGCCTAGCGTCTATATACCTTATTAAGGTATAACTATATTATAATAGATAATATTTTAGATCCTTTATATAAAGCTAGTATTATTAAAGATATTCTACTAAGAGAACCTTACCTAGTCTTCTCCTTAGCTTTTATTATATAGTAAGGAGGTAAGCCTTATATTATAGTTAACTTATATTATATTAATACTAAGCTAAGATTAGATATATACCCCTTACTATAATAAGATAATATTCTATCTTCCTTATAAGGTAGTATTATATTCTCTATCTTAGACTTAGTAAAAGGTTTTTTCTAATAGCCTATTAAACTATTAGATAAATAAAAAATGTCTTTTACTATACCTTATTATAAATAGGAAAGACTTATAGTTAATATTATAGGTTTAGCTATAAGTCTAGGTTTTTTTTAATACTATATAAAAAATCTATTCTATCTTTACTTATAGTAATTTATTCTAATATATATTAATAATATAATTATTTATTTATATATAATTAATAACTATATCTACTATTTAGACCTCTATTTTATAATCTTATACTATTTAGGTTATATATTATTACTTACTAAATATTATATTATATATAATAGTTTATAGGCTTTAGGATATTAGGTTTCTTAACTAAGGCTTAGTATATTATAGGAGAAAATAGTAGTTATATAAGATCTAGCTATTCTAAAGAACCTAAAATAGTTAGAAGCTAGGCTAGGTATTATAGGCTATTATTATAAGTTTATAGATTATTATTCTATAGTAGTAGACCTCTTAAATAGGCTTAAAGCTTAAGGGTTTTAATATGCCCCTATTAAGAATCTTATATAAGACTTATATACTACTAAAGTTATATTCCCCTTCTATACTAAGCTTCTAGCTAATACTTCTACCCCTTCCTTATATTAAAAAGCTAAATATATCTAATAATAGAATAATAATATAGATTAATTATAAGAAGAATATTAAGTTATATAAAATAAACTTAAAAATACTCTAGTTAATACTATTAAGCTAGCTTACCTAGATTTTAATAAGCCTTTTAAGCTATATATAGATAGTAATAAAGAATATAATTTTAGCGCTACCTTTTATTAGATATAAGATAATAGAAAACTATACCTTATACTCTTCTTATCTAAAAGCTTATCTTCTACTAAATAAAATTATAACACTATAGAACTAGAAACTACTACTTTAGTATAGGTATTATAGAAACTAGAGTACTATCTAGACTATATATAGATTATTATTATATCTAATTATACTATTATTTAAGATATTTTTATAAGTATTAGGAATAGTAAACTTAAAGATAAATACTAGTTAGTAAATTAACGCTTATACCTAGAACACTAGTATTAAAATATTAAGATTAAATATAAGGAGGATTACACCTACGTTAATATTAATACCTTATTATAACTTCCTACTATCTATAATAATATTTAAGTATTTCTTACTAAACTAGTATTAGATATTATATTATAGCCTTATATAGCCTTTTTTAATAATAATTTTCTAATATAAGTTATATAAACCTTACTAATTAATCTAACCTTCTAAAAGATATATATATATTTACTATAAGATAAGGCCTTAGATATATTATATTAGTTTATTATCTAGCTTAATTCTAAACTTCTTTACTTCTATAATATAGATAATTAGCGCCTATATATCCCTAAAAAAATAATAAATAAGGTAGTATATATTAGCTATAATAATTAAGTATATATAGGAGGCGCCTAGTATATATATAAATTCCTATATAATTATATTTTCTTTTATAATATATATTACTATATTAC
>NW_007930882.1:56608-58119 GCF_000280675.1 Beauveria bassiana ARSEF 2860
TATATATATCTTATATACCTAGATTAGGGAATACTATATTAGTTTATATATAATACTAATCTTAAATTTATATCCCGCCTATAAAAATCCTTATATAATATATTAAATACTATTAGTAACCTAACTACTACCTATTACTAATAGGTAAATAGTTTAAGTAAGCACACTATTTAAACTCTAGTACTATACCTACGTTTAGTAATTAGGTCCTGCTATAATATATCTAAATAGCGTTACTTTTTACCTTATATTCTATTTTTACTTAATACCTTTATATAAAGTATAATTAAGATCTTACTTTTTAAACTTTTATATAGATATAAGCTATAATATTTTTTATAACTTTTAACTATAATAAATAATAATAATTTTAAATCCTTATAAAAAGCTTATTTTATAAACACCTAGGATATAGCCTAGCTAGCTATTACCTATATTAAGATATATTATAATTTAAAATACTAGTAGCCCTTTATATTAGATATAGATAATATTATTTATATTAAGTTAATTAAACCTAGTACTAATAGATATTATCTTAATTATTAAACTAAGTTATCTTACTATTATACTAGCCTTTTCTTTATTACTAAATAACTATCTATATTATATTTTAAGCTTAGCCTACCTTTATACCTTAACTAGTAACTAAAATTTAATATTAAGCACCTAGAGCCTATTCTTACTAATATATATATAGCCTTACCCCTAAGACTACTAAAAGATACTAATAAGTTTATTATTAATAAAATAACTACCTATTATTATATAAAATATAAATAATAATATCTTATAAGATAGCTTAATTATAATAATATATATAATAGTTAAGAACCTAAAGATATTTTATAGGAAAATATATTAAAACTCCTTAATCTTTATAAATAGTAATATAACCTAGTCTTATAAAGATACCTTTTATACTTATAATAATACCTAAGCCGCCTATTACTATTATTAGTATATAGATATACCTTAGTAAGTACACTAGGCTATATAGTCTTAGTCCTATTACGCCCTCTAGGGTTAGACTAGATCTTACTCTTTATTAATCTAAGTTTTAATATTCCCTATAATTATCTATAATATTATTACCTTAACTCTTTATCTATACTATTTTATCTCTTTTTATCTATTTTTTATTATTTTATCTCTAATATTATTAACCTTTTCCTTATATATTTTATTACTAGTTATTAGGACTAACCCCTAGTGTTTTAGTAGTTATAGCCTATTTACGCTTATTATTAGTAGCTAGTATACCTTTTTTTTCCCTCCTCTTTTTACTCCTCCTATTATTATTTTTTATAATTATTACTATTAATTACTTTAAAATTTCCTTCTTATGCCTTTTTAAGTTTATACCCTATCCCTTACTAGTATTACCTATTATAATAGTAGATAATATTAAGCCTAAACACGTTTTTAAGGATAATAATAATATATATACTATAGTAGATAAAGGAGCTATTAGTAATAATAAAAGCTTTACTAATAATATAACTAAAAAT